>NC_135985.1:9694958-9887458 GCF_053455715.1 Rhinoraja longicauda
ACACTTTTAAAATGCGGTGAAAGGCTGGAATTACTGCAGATCCAAAGAGATTTGTAGAATCATTAAAATATAATGGGCAAGAACAGAAACTAGTCCAAGGGACTAATGAAAAGCATGACTTTACAGCTAGAGGACTGGAGGACAACTGGATTGACTGTTCTGGACCTCACTTTTGGAAGCATTTCCTCAAATTTTGAATGATAGTCCAAGGAATGCTTTGTCCGTTGACACACGGCGTAATGCTTCAGTTGTCGGTGAGGCCGAAAACCATCTGATCCTTCTCTCCCAAGGCTGGAGAGTGGAGGATGAGAGGTGGAAGGTGGGATCGAAAACCAGGGCACTGTTGTTAGGATGGTGGTGGTTGGGTTCAGTGGCTGGGAGATTTGGGGATCAGAAGATGTCCAATTGCAGGAACGGCTTGTTTGAGATCACCCCTTGGCAAAGTAGGAGTAAGAGTATGGAGTGGGGTAATATGCACCATGAGAACAGGGACTGTGCTATTGTAAGTGGAGCAAGGGTATGGAGGGCCCAACACTAACTATCACATACCCTCGGTGTCTTGTTCTATGTTCTGGGAGGTACACCATTTGCCTCGTGCCCAGAGCATCTCCAGGAGAACAAGAACCAATATCCTCTCCAATGCTTCAGGGACCTTGCCATGGGTCAACAGTCTCATCTTACACAACAGGACATTAAAATCGAGAATGCTAGAAATACTCAGCCGGCCAGTCAGCGTCTCCAGAGTAGGAAATAGAGTTAATGTTGTAGGATGATTGTTCCTGATGAAAAGTAATTGATGTGAGGTGGTATGATTGTTTCTCTTCTCACACCTGCTGAGTTTTTTTCCAGGATTTCCCCAAAAAAATTCTCCCCTTTCAATTAGCTCAACAACAAAAGTGCCTGGTCAAATTTTACAAGTGACCCAAACGACTCGAAATGTTCACTATCATGTTTCACCTTTGAAAATGATCAATTTTCAACAGATTTTCACACATAAAACTGGTGTATCTCGAGAAGAGTACAGTGTGCTTGTATACTCACGGGCCTGTCGCAAGCAGATGGGCCTAGTATAGACGGGACATCTTTTGGTCAGCATGGGCCAGTCGGGCAGAAGGGCCTGTTTCCGTGCTGTATGATTCTGCAACTCTAAGACCCGACTCTTAAAGATTGGATTATGAGAACAAAGTGCACAGGAATTTAGGGCTAAGAGGTGATTTGTTTGAAGTTACATAGATGTTTCGGGGAGCTGGGAGGACGGATGTAGGCGTCCAGTGATTGAGTGGTTGCTAGGAACCTAGATAGACCACTCCGGTGGAAGGTAAAGAAACAACTCTGCAGGCCGAGATTGTTAGATGCTTGTAGGGCAAATGATGCTGGGCTCGACATTTATTCAAAATCAGATACTGGTAGTTTGTTGTATGGGTAGGCTAAATACCATTTGTATGGCTAAATGTCATTTCCAGTTTTCCTGATGTGTAAGAAGTTGCTGGTTTAAACCGAAGATAGACACAAAAAGCTGGAATAACTCAGCGGGTCATACAGCATCTCTGGAGAAAAGGAATAAGTGACATTTCGCGTTGAGAAGAAAGGTTTCTCCAGAGATGCTGCCTAAGCTGCTGAGATTCTGATAGTTTTTGTTCACCAAGGTTATTTTAGAGGAAGCAGGCTTCTGGACTTAAAACACGGATCAGCCCCATTTTCACTGAACGCTGAATAACGCAAGGCTAAATGGCCGACGGCTGTTCTCATGACACAGTAGTTATAGACCACTGCTCTCTGTAATCTGTCACTCAGATAATTTTGTGTTCTTGCTGTCACAATCTTATATTCTGCTGTTGTCCATCTCCTCAAAAGCTTTCGAGGGTCTAGGTACACATCAACCTCATTACACTCCAGCTGTTGCCATTGCTTTGGAAAATAACTTTCCATGTGCCCTATATATTAAAAAAAATCTGTGTTAGATTCCATTTCATAGTTATGCAAATGCCAACTAATTTTGTCCTGTGGTATAGTCTCTGAACGTTGTCTATCCACCCTCAGGCTAATCAGCCTGTGCTGCCAGTTTTATAAAGCCCCTTTATAAACAGTTGCAGCATTAAAGGAGATGAAAAACTCGCAAATGCAAATCCTGACTACGGGTGCTGTCTCTTTGAAAAGAGACGTTCTCAATGTTTAGTGGGGGGCACAGCCTCACTAATGTTCGAAGATTCTAAAGGGTTTTGGAGAATCCTCCTTGTTGGAATAAAATAAATGGATTCATTGCCTCGACGATAAGATCCCAAGACAAGTTCAATCTGGCAACGTTTAAATATATTATGTGACAAGAATTGAGAAACTTGGCAGATACTTTTACTATTTTTCAAGTGACTGCAATTAATTTTAATTTTTGTTGTCTTCCTTCTTGTCTTGGAGGAAAACTCCTGCCAACTAAGGTCAGTAAGATTTCCAAAAATATTTGAGCATGGATTAGGCTTGGCAACGTTTCTGCCTCTGAGTCAGAAGGTTTATGTGTTCTAGCCCCCCCTTCTAAACTTTGAACATGCAACAGGCAGTGCAAAAGTAAATGAGTGTATGGACTAACCATACAACCCTAATCCTACATCGACAACAAAGCACTATGCATTACCTCGTGCAGTGCAGGTCCACTACTGATAGATGCTGGTCTGGCACCTCCTTTAATCCGGACAAAATTTCGAGAGCGCACTTGAAACCACCCCCTCCCCCAGGAGGTCCACCCTAGGCCGGGTGAGGTGGCTGATCTCGACCTCATCGGGACTTCCGCGGCCGATTGGCGGGTCGCAGTCGGGATTCTGGAACTCCGGCCCGACTGGAGGCAGCAGATCCGTTCCCATGGCCGACTTCAGTGGGCGACTTTGTGAGCTGGCATCTCGGCGGCCTAGGCAGACCGTTCCGGTGCCGTTCAACTCTCGGAGCCCACGTCCTTTGTTGGTCCAGCAAAATGGATAATCCAGCAAGGCTCTGGAACCAAGGGTGCCGGAAAATCGGTGGTGGACAAACTAATTTTATTGCTAGTTGTCTTTTTGCACGAATGTGTTTTTATTGCACAATTTTCTTTCTCTTTAGCCTTGCAGAAGTTCTGTGTGATTTATGTTTTGTGTGTTGTCTGAGTCTGTGCCTGTGAGACAGCCGCAAGCAACATTTTCATTGTACCTGTACCTCACTATTCTTGTGCTTATGACAATAAACATGACTCGATTTGACTGGACTTGACTTGGTGCACTGTCAAAGGTGGCATCCTTCATTTGATACGTTGTGTTTGGAGTTCAGGTGGGTGCTGAAGTTTAGTTTTGTTTAGTTTAGAGATACAGCGTGGAAACAGGCCCTTTCGGCCCACCAGGTCCATGCCGATCAGCAACCCCCGCATATTGACACTATCCTACACCCACTAAGGACAACTTTTACATTTATACCAAGCAAATTAACCTGCAAACCTGTACGTCTTTGGAGTGTGGGAGGAAACCGAAGATCTCGGAGAAAACCCACGCAGGTCACGGGGAGAACGTACAAACTCCGTACAGACGGCGCTCGTAGTCAGGATCGAACCCAGGTCTCCGGCGCTGCACTCGCTGTAAGGTAGCAACTCTACCGCTGCGCCACCGTGCCTCCCATGGTAGTGGACCTTTAGTTGAGACGAAGCAGTTTAATACGCAAGTACTGGTGCCTTGGTTAACTTTCCTGTCGTAACCAGTGCCAACAACTAATAATAAATTCACCCAATCAATCATCTCATTTACCGTTTGTAGAATCTGGTACAAATTTGTAGAATCTATCGTTGACCTTTTATCAAAGATGTTCTGTGAATTCAAAATATATGACAAAATGCGATGTGATTTATCAAATTTCTCATAGAAAATCAGATGGAACTGCTAACTGTACAAAAGCCTCCCATCCACAGAAGATTTAGCTTATTTTTTGCAACCCTTTGCATTTTTATAGTAATATGTTAACACATAACATATGTGTCCTGTCCACCTCTCTCCCTCTCTCTCCCTGCAGCTTGACAGTAATGTGTTTTCTCTCCTTCCTGGTTTCTGACACCGTCCAAGTGCAGGGAATAACACGAAAGTGTGTTTGGTCTTTGAGGGGTACATTACATTATTATGGTGCACCTAGTTTTAGTTTAAGAGATACAACACAGAAACAGGCCCTTCGGCCCACAGGGTCCATGCCATCTCCATACACCAGCACTATTCTACAGGCTAGGGACAATTTACAATCCTTACTGAAGCCAATTAATCTCCAAACCTGGACGTCTCTCGACTGTGGGAAAAAAACGGGGCAGCCGGAGAAAACCCACGCCTTCACAGGGAGAACGTACAAATTCCGTACAGATAGCACCCGTAGTCAGGATCGAACCTGGGTCTGCCACTGCAAGGCAGCAACTCTGCCACTGCACCAATTTGCTGCCCTTTGATCTTTAGGGGTACTTTAAAACACTGTACCTGGGCAGAGGAGGTACACTATCGTTGTGTACTCAATGAATGAGGATATACTACAGTGTACCTGATCTGTGAGACTAAACTGACACTGCCTTATTCTGTGTGGATAAATTAATAATGTAAGCAGTTTGTAGGCATCGTGCGATTTATACACTTGATGGGCAGGGTTACTCGATCAGTACGAAATTTGATAGAAACATAGAAAATAGATGCAGGAGGAGGCTATTTGGCCCTTTGAGCCAGCACTGCCATTCATTGTGATCATGGCTGATCATCCACAATCAGTAACCTGTGCCTGCCTTTTCCACATATCCCTTGATTCCACTAGCCCCTAGAGCTCTAACTAGCTCTCTTTTAAATTCATCCAGTGAATTGGCCTCCACTGCCTTCTGCGGCACAGAATTCCACAAATTCACAACTCTCTGGGTGAAAAAGTTTTTTCTCACCTCAGTTTTAAATGGCCTCCCCTTTATTCTTAGACTGTGGCCCCTGGTTCTGGACTCCCCCAACATTAGGAACATTTTCCCTGCATCTAGCTTGTCCAGACCTTTCATAATTTTATACGTCTCTATAAGATCCCCTCTCATCCTTCCAAACTCCAGTGAATACAAGCCCATTCTTGATGTGGGGAAGCAGGCAGTTTGTGTACTTGCTCTGTGTGCACACACTCTTCACCTTCTCCTCCTCTCAGGGATTGAGGGCGACTCAGATTTTTGGCAGTTCTTCGGCCACTGATCAGACCATTATGGGACTGGCTGACCGTGCCAGGACTGGTGCAGGAGTTGCATGATTTTGCGGGAGAGGAAAGTGTGGGTGGTTTGTGAGGTGGCCCACTTGTCCCACCTGCCCCACGTGGTTTCCGTGTGTTCCCAACTCATGGGTTCAAGGCTCCCGATGCCAACCCGATGGCTGCTTCTGCATTTGGAACGGTCGTGGGTCAAAGATTCTCAGGAGTGAATGAGGAGCATGATGAGTCTCTGGAACTCTTTCCCATCGGTCAGTGGGAGCGGTGTCCTTGAGCATTTTTAAGGCAGAAGTAGATGGAATCTTTGTAAGCAAAGGGGTGAAAGATTATTGCAGGTTGGCAGGAATATGGTGCTGATGATATATACAGCCCAGTCATGCTCTTACTAAATGGAATAGTAGGCTTGAGTGCCCCCTGATTCTAATGGATAGGTTTCTACGTGCTGAAGGTAGACACAAAATGCTGGAGTAACTCAACAGCACAGGCAGTATCTCTGGAGAGAAGGAATGGGTGACGTTTCGGGTCGAGACATTGACTGTATTGGTTTATCACTGTCACGTGTACTGAGGTACAGTGAATAAATGTGTTTATGTGCTGTCCTGCCAAATCAGGCCATGCACGAGTACAATGAAGCCATACACAAGTACCACAGGTAGTTCAAAGAGAAGAATACCAGAGTGCAGAATATAGTGTTATAGTTACAAAGAAACCTGTGCGAACAAACATACAAACAAACATACATACAAATATAGTAATATTGTGTTATAGTCACAAACAAACATACATAGTCTGTTGGAAGAGCAGGAGCTGGATCTGCCAGCCACGTCACAGTGCCCCTCACCTCATGAAAGGGCCGCTGCTCCCTCTCATTGCTGAGACCAACAGAAGAAGGGCTCAGGTTGGGATTTGGCCCTGTGAGGTGTAACAGTGGTGAGTTTTACACGGGGGTGGGTTGGAAGGAGGAGATCACCACACACACCCGCCAGGTCTCGTTTAGAGATACAGTGTGGAAACAGGCCCTTCGGCCCACCCAGTCTGCGCCGACCGGCGATCCCCGTACACTAGCACTATCCCACACACTAGGGACAATTTACAATTATACCAAGCCAATTAGCCTACAAACCTGTACGTCTTTGGAGTGTGGGAGGAAACCCACACAGATCATGGGGGAGAACGTACAAACTCCGTACAGGCAAGCACCCGTAGTCAGAATCGAACCTGGGTCTCTGGTGCTGTAGGGCAGCAACTCTACCGCTACGCTGTCCTGGTGAAGGTGTGTGCATAGGTAACATGCTGGGAACCACAGAATACGGGGAGGAACGGCACCTCTGGAGCCCAGCAGCTTAATTAGTGATGTTGGATGTCTGCAATCAGCAGTTGGGATAGCTCACACGGAGCCAGCAGTGTAATTCAATCAAATCTGAAGCTGATTAGGAAGGAATTCAATTCTTGTTTATCGCTGACTCTTTACAGCAGCAACCAAGGTGGAAATATTATTTGTATGGGATAATTGACTAGCATGGTAGACTATGCATAAAAGGCTAACATTGCTTCAACATCTGTTTCCATACAGAACTTACATACAATTTCCTTGATCAGCACACTGCTTCGACAAGTGGTTTATATTTCTGATTTGTATTATCTGGTAACATGAGGCCAGGGATAGTTCCCACTCTGTTGCCAATGCTGAGCGCACAGTGTCAGATCGTCCCCATGATCTGGGGTTGGCTGCTCCCCGCTGGTGATATTCCAGGGTCAGGAACGCAGTGTTGACAGGCTCCAACTGGCGAACGGTGGGATGGGAGATGTCTATGGCTCTGAACACTGTAGCGACCAAATCAGCTACTGAAAGCAAAGTAAACTCTCCCACTTCACAGAGATGGTTCACGGTTCACTGGTTGGCGTGGGCAAGTTGTGCCGTAGTTCCTGGTTCCATGCTGTCTGACTATGGGAGCAAATAATCTTCGAGCGAAGTGACTGTAAAATTTGATGAAACTAAACAAAAAGTGCTGGAGTAACTCAGAAAGTCAGGCAGCATCTCTAGAGAAAAAGGATGGGTCGGAACCTTTCTTCAGACTCATTTGATTTGATTATAAAATTTGTTGATCTGTTTTTTGTATACGGACTCGGCAGATTTGAGATTTATCATAGCTCTGACCTCTAACCATCGAATCTTCTTTTATTTCAGCATTTGATGTGTTCTGGGCTCTGGTGTCTGGTGGAAGAAGACCTGCCATGCAAAACAAAATTGGATGCTCCCTTGGATGGAACAGAATGTGGTGTTGACAAAGTGAGTTAAAGGCCAGTAGTGTTCTATTAGACCCAGTATTGCTGTGCATTTGTGTGAGACGCTTTTAGATTTACCATGGGCCAAGCACTTCGAGTAGTCCTATTCCAGAAAACCTGGCATGGCGGCCATATACATAGGTTCATAAATTCATAGGTGATAGGAGCAGAATGAGGCCATTTGGCCCATCGAGTCTATTCTGCCATTCAATCATGGCTGACCTATCTTTCCCTCTCAACCCCATTGTCCTGCCTTCTCCCCATAACCCCTGACATCCGTTGTGAGTGAACAAACTGCTTGTTGAACAAACAGACTGCAGCTGAATTTGCAACAATGAAGGAGATTAGTTGGAGCTCAGTAACTCAGCAAAATGGACAATCGACGTTTAGGGTTGAGACCCTTTCTCTGGATTCTTGCCTCATTGCTCTGGCAGTGTGGGTTTAAATCCTGATTCAGGTGAAGTTTGCACATTCACCCTAGGTTTCCTCAGAGTGTTTCTGTATCCTCACACATCCTATACGACACATTGGTTGGTAGGTTGTAGGAACAAAGAATTACAGATGCTAGATAATGCACAAAACGACACAAAATATTGGCTTAACTCAGCAGGTCAAGCAGCATCTCTGGAGCACATGGGTAGGTGACGCTTCAGATCTGAGAAAGGGTCTCGACCCGAAATTTCACCTATCCAGTCTGAGGAAGGGTCTCACCTATCCATGTTTTCCAGAGATGCTGACTGACCTGAGATATTACTCCAGCACCTTGTGCCATTTTAGTTGATAGGTTAATAGGCCCCTGTAAAGTGCTCCATGTGTGTGGGCGTGTGGTAGTATTTTCAGCGTTTCTGGTTTAATTTTAGCCTTTTCATGCTTTATGGAGGACTCAGATTTCCAACAGTTTGGCATAAACACTCTATCCACAGCAGTCTGTACGGAGTTTGTACGTTCTCCCCGTGACCTGCGTGGGTTTTCTCCGAGATCTTCGGTTTCCTCCCACACTCCAAAGACGTACAGGTATGTAGGTTAATTGGCTGGGCAAATGTAAAAATTGTCCCTAGTGGGTGTAGGATAGTGTTAGTGTGTGGGTATAGCTGGGCGGTGCGGACCTGTGGGCCGAAGGGCCTGTTTCTGCGCTGTATCTCTAAATCTAAAAAAATCTCAATCTAGAACCCACCCATAGCAAGTCCCTCATCCCTACCAGCTACAACCCCTTCCCACAGAGCACTCACTTGCAAAACACCCACCAAGACCAATACTCCATGCTGCCAACACTGACTGCCCACAGTAATGCCCAGCCCATTCATCAGCCCTCCCTCCACAGCGCCACCTACCCGCATCACCTCTTGAGAACAACAAGCTCTGCCAGCAAAGTATTCCACCTGCAGCAAGCCCAACCCACGATACAACCCGGCCACAACACAGGCCCGCATCCTTGGCTGACCACAGGACAACAGGCCCACCACACATCCCATCCATAATTCATCCCATAGTTTTGCCACAGACGGCCGTGGAGGTCAAGTCAATGGACATTTTTAAGGTGGAGTTTGACAGATTCTTGATTAGTAAGAGTGTCAGGGGTTATGAAGAAAGGCAAGGGAATGGGGTTGAGAGGGAAAGATAGATCAGCCATGGCATAGATATATATCAGCCATTATCAAGGCGGGGTAGACTTGATGGGTCGAATGGCCTAATTCCACTTCTTGAACTTATGAATCTGGTGCATATTGCCGTAGTATCATACAGCACAGAAACAGACCCTTTACACCGTGGCTCCACTCAAACCCTCAACCACCCATTTGCACTAATCCTACATTAACCCCAAATGTTTATTCCCCCACATTCCCGTTAACTCCCAAGATGCTACCACCCACCTACAGATTGAGAGCAGCTCACAGTGGGTCCAGGGCTGATGTACAAGACACTGAGGCCACTGACTGCTCCACCACATGGGTCCATCCATGGAGAATTTCGGAAGTGGTGATCAGAGAACTAAGTTTCCCGTGGGATCGAAGTCAATGCGTTTGTGACTGACCCTCTGGAGGAATGTTTTGTTTACAGGATGTGGGGCCAGGAACAAGAACAAGGGGCAAGGGGTGGATGGCGAGAGCTGGCGCCGAAGATGTGTAATTTCCCTCAGTGACAGATTCCTAACTGCTCTGTGTGGACAGCCAACCAATTTTAATCACTGTTTCCCGTCTCCAAGTGGGCAGAGTGTAAGTGGCAGGCGTTGGGATTGGCAGTACTGACCCAGGACACAGCCCTGAGAAACGTACTCCACAATGTACGCTGGGGACAGTGTCCTTGTACTGAACTTTTACCTCACTTGCTCCAGTTTCTCTGGTAAGGAAAATGCAAGGTTCAGAGAGTTTGAATAACTTTTGATGTAAATCTCGAGGCCTCAGTTCCTGTGACCCCAGCTAAACCCGTGCCAAGTACAGTCAAAGTTCAGCAAAGTCTTTATTTAGAGGCCTCTTTAAGGTGGAATTCTGCAGCTGAAGATAACTGAGTGTAACAGGGAATGAGATGTGAATTGGCCTTGGTACATACCACTTATCTTTGCTGAGGCACAGTTTGTCCTGCACTTAATCGAAGGAGCAGTGGCGATGGGAGAGATGGAGCTAAGAGATTTGGGAATCCACGCACACAACTCAATAATAGCCAGGGGAAAGTTAAAAAAACAATCACGAAGGTTAATGGAATGTTTAAATTCAGCAGGCTGCAATATAAAGGGTTGAACGTTATCTTGCAGCAGAATAGAGTTCAGGGTGGATCATACCTGGAGTTGCTCTGGAATGCAATGCGGCATTTTATTGCAAATTAGAAACTGGAAGTTTCAGATGGAGGAACGGAACAGTTTGCATTGCAGAGAAGTTTAGTCTAAAGCACGAAAAGTAATTGTCATTGGATCAATATCTGCCACTGAGACCCTGTCTATTTAGTGATGGGAAACAGTGTGTGAAGAGCTGGGCACCAGCACAAGTCACTTAGCACCACTTCACGCAAATCTGGGCCATATCAATAGTGCTAAAGAATTTTTTTCTTTGAGTCATGCAGCATGGAAACAGACCCTTCGGCCTAACTTGCCCACGCCGACCTACGTGCCCCATCTATCCATGTTTTCCAGAGATGTTGCTTGGCCCATCGAGTTAATCCAGCACTTTGTGTCTTTTTTTGTAAACCAGCATCTGCAGTTCCTTCTTTATACATTTTTTGCACTTCTTTTACATGCTACGCCATACTGTAATAGATTTTCCAGTGAACCCGGAGAGTTTAACAGAAGCAGATGTGCAAGTACTCCGGATCCTGGCTCTGGATGCGAACCTGGCCACTGGTCCTCTGGACCCTGTCTCCAATAACAACCCAACCCCATTGTCCAGCGCCCAACACAGGACTCCCAGCTCACCTTGTGGTCGAATGAGTGAGCCTGATGTCAAATCAGCAGAACTCCCAAACACTTGGATACCAGACTATCAGAGTTTTACTCAACAGGGCAACAAGGCAGCACAGCTGTAGAGTTGCTGCCTTATAATGCTTACAGCGCCAGAGACCCGAGTTTGACCCTGACTACGGGAGCTTGTCTGTACCGAGTTTGTACATTCTCCCCGTGACCGCATGGATTTTCTCCGAGATCTTCGGTTTCATCAAAAATAGGTGCAGGAGAAGGCCATTTGGCCCTTTGAGCCAGCACCGCCATTCATTGTGATCATGGCTGAACATCCACAATCAGTATCCTGTGCCTGCCTTTTCCCCATATCCCTTGATTCCACTAGCACCTAGAGCTCTATCTTACTCTCTTTTAAATTCAACCAGTGAATTGTCCTCCGCTGTCTTCTGTGGCAGAGAATTCCACAAATTCACAACTCTCTGGGTGAAAAAGTTTCTTCTCACCTCAGTTTTAAATGGCCTCCCCTTTATCCTTAGACTGTGGCCCCTGGTTCTGGACTCCCCCCAACATTGGGAACATTTTTCCTGCATCTAGCTTGTCCAATCCTTTTATAATTTTATACGTCTCTATAAGATCCCCTCTCATCCTTCTAAACTCCCGTGAATACAAGCCTCCTCCCACAAGTTTCCTCCCACACTCCAAAGATTTACAGGTTTGTAGGTTAATTGGTTTGGTATAAATGTAAATTGTCCCTAGTCCGTGTAGGACAGTGTTAATGTGCGGGGATCGCTGGTCGGTGTGGACTTGATGGGCCTGTTTCCACACTGTATCTCTAAATTAAACTGAAAAACTAAAGATTTCATATCCAATTTGACTCCGAGAGAAGGGCTTTCGTGCACAACATATTGGGAATATGTGAGTCCCACCGTCAAGACATATCACAATCTCTGTTCCACATCCCTCAGCTTGGTCACCTCCTAACGTTCCAGTCACCTCTTGGGATGTTTCTTGAACCTGTCTACTATTAATGGTTGGATTTTGAAATCACTTTGTGGGTGTGCCGGTGCAGATTTTAACAAAGGCTCTGTCTTGTCGTTCAAGTGGTGCAGAGCAGGGCAGTGCGTCCGCAAAACGCATCTCCCTGAGCACCTGGATGGTGACTGGAACAGCTGGAGCCAGTGGAGTATGTGCAGCCGCACTTGTGGAACTGGAGCCAGGTTCAGGCAAAGAAAATGCGACAACCCTCCGTAAGTTGATTCCATCAGAATAATGCTGCCTGGATTAGAGGGCATGAGTTCTCATTGTGCTGAGATGGTTGCCTTTGGCCACGTGCACCTGGCAACCCTGAGACCCAGGCACACGGTGCCAATTCTTCAGTGTCAGTGGCATGTGTTAAATACAGGAAGCCACTCCTCCACCTGAATTGTTCTTTAGAACTAAGAATCATCCCAAGACGTCAGCAACGTTTGTGATTAATGTTGTGGTTAGTTCATAATGTGCAGTTGTGTACAAATTGTCGTGTGCAGTTACGGTCGCCCCATTACAGGAGAGATGTGGAAGCTTTAAAGGGTGCAGAAGAGATTTACCATAATGCTGCCTGGATTAGAGGGCATGAGTTATAAAGAGCAATAATGCTGCCTGGATTAGAGGGCATGAGTTATAAAGAGAAATTAGACAAACTTGAATTTGCCGGAGGTTGATGGATTGATTTATAAAATAATGAGAGGCGTAGATAGGGTAGACAGTCAGAATCTTTCCCCCCCAGGATGGAAGTGTTAAATGCTAGAGAGTTTAGCTTTACTGTGAGGGGGACGAAGTTTAAAGATGTGTGAGGCATGTTTTTTTTACACAGACAGCGGTGGGTACCTGGAATTATTAATGGCGAATAAGTGAATATAGTTACTAACCAAAGATAATCGAGCAGAGCAAGATAGACCACTCGACCCTAAAAACCGTAGTATGTCATGGCGCCATTTTAGTAGAAACTTGCAGAAACATTTAAAAAGAAAAATAACAAAAATCTGTGAATTGATAGATGAGATGCATTCTGCATTTTAATGGTATCATCACACATACTGTTCCCCCAAAACACTGATTACACTGCGAGAGGCATAGCGAACGGTGGGTTTTGCTTACTAAAATGGCGGACGTTACGCTCCTTTGCGTACAACACTTCAGTATAGGCCATTTCGACAGAGTGGTTCATCTTGCTCCTCTAGTATCTTTGTTACTAACTAACTACTCGCCCTGCAATTAGTTTAAGAAACAAAGGCAAGAAATGGGATTAATGTGAATGGGTGGTTGAAGGTCCATCGCGGACTCAATGGGCCGAATGGCCTGTTTCTGTGCTGCGTCTCTCTCTCTCTCTCTCTCTCTCTCTCTGTGAGGATGACAACAATGGAGACGGTCATGGAGTGGTGCGTGATCACTTTTGTGTGCCTGAGGTATTACAAGTTTGACGATGTTTTGCACTTTGTGCTTTCTAGTCCAGGTCCAGGAGGAACAAACTGCCTGGGGGCCAACGTGGAGCATAAGGTTTGTGAGAATGTACACTGCACCAAGGGGATGCGCAACTTCCGCGATCAGCAATGCCAGTCCCTGGACAGGCAAGGTCAAAAGAAGAGGAAACACTGGACTGCAGTCCTCAATGACGGTGAGCAATGCGCTGGACTATGTGTGAAGTATAGACCTCTACACCGCCAAATGTCGCTGATGGGAAGGTGGTTTAACCTTTTGGTTAATTCCTCAGCAAGTTCCTGAGGGTACCTTAAGTTACAACTTACCCCAAACTATCCCCACCCCATCACCGTGACTAAACATACTTCATAAACAGTAATGTGGCTGTGGGGCGCAGTCAATAGACAATAGACAATAGGTGCAGGAGTAGGCCATTCAGCCCTTCGAGCCAGCACTGCCATTCAATGCGATCATGGCTGATCACTCTCAATCAGTACCCCGTTCCTGCCTTCTCCCCATACCCCCTCACTCCGCTATCCTTAAGAGCTCTATCCAGCTCTCTCTTGAAAGCATCCAACGAACTGGCCTCCACTGCCTTCTGAGGCAGAGAATTCCACACCTTCACCACTCTCTGACTGAAAAAGTTCTTCCACATCTCCGTTCTAAATGGCCTACCCCTTATTCTTAAACTGTGGCCCCTTGTTCTGGACTCCCCCAACATTGGGAACATGTTTCCTGCCTCTAATGTGTCCAATCCCCTAATTATCTTATATGTTTCAATAAGATCAATAATATCCCCCCTCATCCTTCAACAGTCACTGTTGAATAAGCATCAATTAAACTACAAACTATGAACTCTCTTGGTTGCATGAAGGACTTCAACGTTTTTTTTTGCTCTAATATTGTTTTCTTTTTAATTTATTGATTTTTTTGGTTTATTATGTTATCTGCGAGTACCGTGTTTACAGACTTGTTATGCTGCTGCAAGTAAGAATGTCATTGTTTCTTTTCCAGTACATCTGACAATTAGCACTCTTGACTCTTGATCTGTGGGCAAATGCAGTTGGTATTTGTACAAAGCAATGCCCTATGAAAGTGACGAGACCGCCGGCCAGGTACTCCATTTTGCTGGTGGTCTTTGAAGGAGGGAGGCTGATAGCATTTGGGGAAACTTCCCCCATCCCTTTCAGTGGTGTGATGGGATAATTTATATCTACCTGAAGAGATTAATGAATCACCCAGAGAGTTGTGAATTTGTGGAATTCTCTGCCACAGAGGGCAGTGGAAGCCAAATCACTGGATGGATTTGATGGGTGGATGAGCTACATAGAGCTCTTAAGGATAGCGGAGTCAGGGGGTATGAGGAGAAGGCAGGAACAGGGTACTGATTGGGAATGATCAGCCATGATCACACTGAATGGCGGTGCTGGCTCGAAGGGCCGAATGGCCTACTCCTGCACCTATTGTCTATTGTCTATCGTCTATTGTCTATTTAAGAGAGAGTTAGATAGAGCTCTAGGGGCTAGTGGAATCAAGGGATATGGGGAGAAGGCAGGCACGGGTTATTGATTGTGGATGATCAGCCATGATCACAATGAATGGCGGTGCTGGCTCAAAGGGCCGAATGGCCTCCTGCACCTATTTTCTATGTTTCTAAATCCAGAATTTTTGGACAATTCACTTCTGCCTTCAATTCTGGAGGAAGGTTAGAATTGAGATGAGCTGAGTTGGAGGTGAGGGTCAGCTACTTCAAACGGTTTTAGTGCATGCCAAGGAATATATTAAAATGTGTAAATAGTTCCACCAGCGAAAGGTCATCCATGTGGAAGAGGAGGAGACATAGAGCAGTGCGAGATAGCAATGTGTGGAGCAGCACTGAAGGCAGGGAACGAGAATCTCTCTCTTTGGAGGAGAGCTTCTCACCGGCATCTGCACCCGACTGGTTTTTGCTGCGTGAAGATTCCGTTTGGATCCCCTGTGCTTTATTCGATGACAACGCTCAATATTACCAACCTAATCTCGTGGATGCCCGGCACAGTAGCGCAGCGGTAGAGTTGCTGCTTTACAGCGAATGCAGCGCCGGAGACTCAGGTTCGATCCTGACTACGGGTGCTGCACTGTAAGGAGTTTGTACGTTCTCCCCGTGACCTGCGTGGGTTTTCTCCGAGATCTTCGGTTTCCTCCCACACTCCAAAGACGTACAGGTATGTAGGTTAATTGGCTGAGTAAATGTAAAAATTGTCCCTAGTGGGTGTAGGATAGTGTTAATGTACGGGGATCGCTGGGCGGCACGGACTTGGTGGGCCGAAAAGGCCTGTTTCCGGCTGTATATATATGATAATGTATATCTGCAGATGTCATTTAAAACATAATTGACAAAGTTAGAAGCGATTGATAACTAGTCATAAATTATACCAAGCATTTGTAAAATGTGATAGGATTTTTGGTACATACGACATATGAGGGAGGGGTGCGGCACGGTGGCGCAGCGGTAGAGTTGCTGCCTTGTGGCGCCAAAGGTCAACGTTCGATCCTGGCCTGTATGGAGACTGTACGTTCTCTCTTTGACCGGGTGGGTTTTCTCCGGGTGCTCCGGTTTCCTCCCACACTCCAAAGACGTTCAGGTTTGTAAGTGAATTGGCTTTGGTAAAATTGTAAATTGTCCCTAGTGTGTGTAGGATAGTGTACAGGGTGATCACTGGTCGGCCGAAAGGCCTGTTTCCCTGCTGTATCTCTAAAGTAAAGTACTGGAGTGAAGACAACTGGGAAAGCAGTTTACTGTGTTTTCAGTATAAAGCCACATCTGGCATCTGAATATGTGAGTGGTGTTTTCATCTTTGGTCTGGTAAGCAGGGAGGAATCTTGCTTAGATTTCAGCAAGTCCTTAGACTCCAACTAATCATCCACACAATGGCAGACATTCATTTTATCCTGACTACTCACAAGAAATAGAGACAGCTCTAAGTCATTTAGCTTCCCAAGGCTGTTGAGGCACACAATAACACTATTCAAAGACTATACCTTAGGTCCACTCTCCTGCACATCCCCGTACCCTTGAAACTCATAATGATAGAAAATTATCATCGATGTACATATTCTCAGTGACTGAACTCCACTTTCTCCGTAAGTAATCCAGCACCACCTCACAGACAAATATGAAGCATTTTGAGGAAACAGCATGTTATTTGGGTAGAGAACTATCACATTACAGGCGTGAATAACTCAGAAACAATCAGATAATATAACTCAGGAATGCATGGAATATTATAAGGAATATAACAGCTAAAGAAAGTCCATGCACATGGGATAGCATGACATATTGGGGTGTTGTACAGTTGTGCAGGGAGGCAGAATAGAGCAGCAAATCCAGCAACCCAGGTTCGATTCTGCCAATGGTGCTGTCTGTGTAGAGTTTGCACGTATTCCTTGTGACTGGACCATTTAGTCTCCTCCCAATTCCAAAGGTGTGCTGATTGGTGGGTCTAATTGCTGCTATAAATCCCCCCCCCTGAGTGTAGACTGATGAAACATTGTCGAGTTTGGAGTTTTGACAGGCATTTATGGGAGAATAGGTTACAGAGAAATAAGTGGGAGACTGGGATTGCTTTGAGAGCAAACATAGACCCCATGGGCCCAGGGTGGTGAATCTGTGGAATGCTTTGCCACAGAAGGCTATCGGGCCCAAGTGAGTGGATATTTTTAAGGCAGAGATAGGTAGATTCTTGATTAGTACGGGTGTCAGAGATTATGGGGAGAAGGCAGGAAAATTGGGTTATGAGGGAAAGATAGATCAGCCATGATTGAATGGCTGAGTAGACTTGATGGGCGGAATGACCAAATTCTACTCTTAGTCCTGATGACCTTATAACAACCCCCTTTTATGTTGTAAGGAAATCTGAGCGAATGCTATGAGAATGTAGGTGTCAATAAGTGAGTTGCAAATGTTATGTCCATTGTAAGGACTGTTGTATGGACTACTAAGATGAGAAATTCTATCTGTAGGAGTATGTTATGTAAATTTCTGTGGGAGATAAAGTATATGTGGTGATTTATTTTAGAGTCAAAGAGATATAGAGCACTTAAGTAAGCCCTAAGGCCACCATGTCATCATTAAGCACCCATCCTTTTATCAGCATTTCATCCAAAGACTTCCAAGACTTCTAAAACTTGATGTCTTGGTACCTCTTCTATGTTGTGAGAGTACCTGCCTCCACCACCTCCTCAACACCACATTCAAGCATTCCAACTGCTCTTTGGGTAAAACTATTCTACCTGGGATCCCCATTAAATCTCTTACCCCACAGCCTAAACATAGCATTCTAGTTTTAGACATGTTGCATTAGATTCTTCCGCTGGAACAGAGTGTTGATGTTTAGATAATGTCAAGATACAAAGAGCCCCACGTGATCGCATAAGATGGCTCGGAAGTTCATGCTTGGTTTGCTTCCATGAGACAGTGCAACATTGACCTACCGGTGGGAAGATAGAACAGATAATTTTTAATAATAATAAAAGAGATAATAATGCTTCCCTGTGCTGGTGTCTGAGACAAATAACTTGTCAAATCTGTAGAACAATTCAAAGGACAATGTTCTCTCTTTTACTAAGTTCCTCTCTTTTATTAACTTATCAATAGCTAATAAAGGAGAGAAAACAAGAGTGGCGATATTGCCGTTTCTGCCTGGGCACCAGGTTATGGGGATGAGCACGCTGCGATGAACAGTTGGACTGAGCAAAGAGATAGCGGACGAGGTTCTCAAAGCCCTTTGAGAATTATTGTAATGCTCCACACGGTGAGACAGTGGACAGTCCTTACAACGTGCATCAGAACCCTGTAGGACTTCGTAACTGTCCTATTCCAGAGTGCGGCACGGTCGCACAGCGGTAGAGTTGCTGCCTTTAACGATTGCAGCAGCAGAGACCTGGGTTCGATCCCGACTACGGGTGCTGTCAGTACGGAGTTTGGACTTTCTCCCCGTGACCGCGTTGGTTTTCTACGAGATCTTCGGTTTCCTCCCACACTCCAAAGGCATACAGGTTTGTGGGTTAATTAGCTTGGTATAAGTGTAAATGTAGTGTGTGTAGGGTAGTGTTAATGTGCGGGGATCGTTGGTGGGTGCGGACTCGGTAGGCCGAAGGGCCTGTTTCCGTGCTGTATCTCTAAACTAAAACTAAAGAGTTAATGAGTTGGGCAATGTGTTGTAGATAGTGAATGGGAATCCCAAGAACAAGTCATCCCAAGAACAAGTCCTACTTTTTCTTCCAGGGTCTATATTGAAATTATGAACTATGCTGCCCAGGACTGTTCTCCACCCAGCCTGGCTGCAACCTCCTGGCGACACTCACCTTTCCCACATTTACAATGCCGCCTGGTTTTTGCATTCTGTGCTGGGTTTGTGTCAGCAGTGGGGTGGGAGAAGGGTTGCCAACTGTCCCGTATTAGCCGGGTCATCCCGTATTTTGGGAAAATTGGTTTGTCCCGTATGGAACCGCCCTTGTCCCTTATTAGGCCCAGGGAGCGCTGTAAGCCTGGGGAACGCTGTAGGTCCGGACAGTGTAGGTCCGGACAGTGTAGGCCCGGAGGGTCTGGCTGGGTGAGGTCAGCTGGGTGGCTGGGTGAGGTCACGTGGGGCGCGGGGTGGTGACGTCACCTTGTCCCTTATTTGGGTCTGGAGCGCAAGAGAAAGCCAGAATAAACCAGGGCCAGCAACAGATGACCTCAGGAAGGGTGGAGTATGACCAACCAAAATAATTAGACAACATGGTTAAAGTTTCTGCTTGCTGGTGATAGAAGTGATATTACATGGATTGGAAAGGTTTAGAGTGACATGGCCCGAATGTAAGCCAATGAGACTACTTAGATTGGCATCTTGGTCAGTTTAGAAAGTTGGGTCAACGGGCCTGTGTCCGGAGTACTCTATTAAGCGATGACTCTAGACAGCAGAGCTTGCTGTTGGTACCCAAGCTCTCGTCTTGCCTGGGAGTGAGCTGAGCTCAGTATCTTCACAATCAGCAGCTTGCTACCTTTGAGGAATCCTGGTGTTTCGGGCATGAAGCACATGTGTGTGGTCAGGGATGGAAGGCTTTGCTGAGTTTACGAGCGGTGAATGAATAGCTAAGGAAACTGTTTCCAAAGTGAGAAATGAACGTCGTGACTGCTCTTGCCCTTTTTTGTTTAAATTCATCTCCAATTTTCATTTCATTCCAACTAAATTTGTTTCCACACTGTTATTTTAAAGTCCTAAAACACCACATGTGCAAACAAGGCAAGGTTGGTAATCTGCAACTTGAGACAGTTATGCCATGTTCACTTTTCCCAATTGTTGTACAACAGAGAACCCTCTTCTTATTTTGTAAACTTTTCATGAGCTAGAACGAAAGATGGGGCTGTTTCTCACTGGCTTGGAAAAGATTGCCAAGTTGCCAAGTTGCTTAGAACTCTGACCCAGAACTTGCCAAGTGACTCTTTCCTGGAATTTGGAATAAATTAAATTTTATTTGGCACAAGTGACCGTGGGGAAGTTGGGGAGGGGTAGGTGTAACTTTTACTTTCACCGCTCTTTGAAATCTATGAAAATAAAGATCAATCCTGAACAAGCAGCAGATCTGCAATATATCAGTGCTCAGGAAGATGAAAATCACCCTCTTAAAATCATGACGCACAATAGCTGACGTGAAATTGTGGCCCAAATGGCAGCAGATTCTCTGCAATTCAGTGCAAAGTACAGCTTTCAACAGAGGATTAACTTGAAGGCAGGAAACAGCATAGAGTTTTGAGGGCAAATGTCCAGTGGTTTCAGAGAATGATCCACTAATAGGAAAGTCCAGTGCCAGAGGCCATTGCCTCAGAATAAAAGGACGTACCTTTAGAAAGATGCGAAGGAATTTCTTTACTCAAGAGGGTGGTGAGTCTGTGGTATTCATTGCCACAGATGGTTGTGGAGGCCAAGTCGATGGATATTTTTATGACGAAGATGGACAGATACTTGATTAGTAAGTGTGTCGGGGGCTATGGGGAGAAGGCAGAAGAATGGGGCTGAGAGGGAAAGATGGATCAGCCATGATTGAATGGCACAGTAGACTTGCTGGGCAAAATGGCCTAATTTTGCTCCTATAACATAAAGGCATTATGAGGGGCACACTGGCATGCATGTGCCAGTCAAGAAGAAGGCTTTCATTGGGTGAACAGCACCCCTCACAGCTGACTGATCTTATGAAGAATTAGCAGTGAAAATCGGAACAATGTCATGTTGCAAACTGACCGATTGCTTGGTGCTAAAAGCTTATTAAAACTGGAAAGTTGGCAGTTGGAGTTTCCAGCCCTGCACAATAGTTTGGATAAAACGCTCGTGTACAGCCAAGTCTGGAGAGATTGAGACTTGGCTGTTTCTCAGTCAAAGCAACAGCTCAGGCATGCTAGTACTTTGACTTTGGCTCTCTCTTCCAAACAAAGTGCTATTGAAATTGGCCCATGGTAACATAACTGGCACTCACCTAAATTCTTCCTGAGCCAACCTCCACCCCTTACATAAAATGAGTTTTTAACGGGTTTATTTTAGTTCAGAGATACAGCGCAGAAACAAGCCCTTCGGCCCACCGGGTCTGCGCCGACCAGCAATCCCCGTACACTAACATTATCCTACACACACACACACTAGGGACAATTTACATGTTTTTACCAAAGCCAATTAGGCTAAAGACCTGTACGCCTTTGGAGTGTGGGAGGAAACGGGATCACCTGGAGAAAACTCACGCGGTCACGGGGAGAACATACAAACTCGGTACAGACATCACCTGTAGTCAGGATCGAACCCGGGACCCTGGTGCTGTAAGGCAGCAACTCTACCGCTGCGCCACCACACTGCCCCAAGTCTGTAATATATCAGCGTGCAGGAAGGTGAACATCACCCACTTATAATCGTGAAACCCAATAGCTGGTGTGAATTTGAGGCCCAAACGGCTGCTATTCTTCACAGTCATCTTGTGAACTTGTATTGGAAGGCAGGGAGGTGGCGAGACTGCTGTGGCAGAGCTGGGCGCTTGCTGAATTCAGGACAGACTGCGCCCTTCAACAGCACACATGGAGTGAGAGCGAACAATGCGTTACTTTTGACAAATCTGGATTTAGTGACTGAACAGACTGCTCCTTGCCCTGATTTAGCAGAGTGTAATATTTGCCATATTTGTGTGCGCAGATTGATGAATCACATCTTACAGTTTACATCCTGAATTGCCAAAGATTTATTTTGAAGTGAATAACATGTGATGGTGAAATAAATCATCGAACCTTGTTTCCTTGCAAGTGACGGGGAAGGATTAAAAAAAAATCTCTCTGTTGGACTTCCCTCATTGCTTCATGCTGGAGAGACTTAGACTCTAGTACAATTGTGCTGGGGAATCCCTTGCAAATTAAACATTTGGATCCCATACAGTGTGGGAAATCAGCAGGGCCCTCAAACAACTGTTAATGCACCAGGCAAAGACGGATGGATATTTGATCGGTAAACCCTTCCAGCCATTTCAAGTCCCTGCATACAGGGGAGAAATGCTAAAAAAATGCTAAATGCCAAAAAGGTGCTGCAGTCACTGTACCTGTTTCTCAAGTTTACTTTAGTTTGGAGTTTAGAGATACAGATACATCAGGCAGCGCCTCTGAAGAACATGGATAGGTGGTACAAAAGTAAGGCTTCTAGTGAGGAGCCTTAACGACCCGAAACTTCACCTATCCATGTTCTTCAAAGATGCTGCCTGACCTGCTGAGGTACTCCAGCACTTTGTGTCCTTATACCTTTTCTCCGACTGCCTTTTACATCGAGACCGTGTTATAACTGAATTGTAACAGCATTAACGATCCCTGATTAAAAACGAATGGTTTGATCACGATCAATGTGAAAATTCACCACTGGCTAGAGTCACGCCTTGTGCTAAGAAAGATGGTGGTAATTGAGAGAGGTTTGTAAAAAAAAAAACCCAAGTGGTCCCCTCCCTGTTCCATGTGGGCGAAGCAGATTTCCTGAGATACTAGCTGGTTCTGAGCCTTTTCCAGGAAGAATGTAGCATGCTGAACGCTTCCTGCTGTAGGGAGAGAAGCCAACATTTCATTGTATTGCAATCCATGTGCATCAAATGGCACCATTCCATGGCTGCCTGTTTAGTGAAATGAAGAGGCCATTGTGGCCAAGCACAGTTTATGGAAAGAAATGTCACTCAAGAAGAAGCCGTTGCTTTAAGAAGATAAATTGTACCTTTACTTAGTATTTTCACTATCCTTTGCAGCATTAGTTAGCTTTGTTCGGTTCACCCTCTCGTCATTTTTCTTCTGAGTTGCAGTTGTTTCCATTCCTTCCATCTCCCGGTCCCCCCAGTCTTACTTCCAACAATAATGAAATGCAAGCCTTGAATAACTCCTTAGGAATCTGCAATTAAACCATCGGCCCTCCCCTCCCTAATTTAGGGTGTAAAGGACGCAGAGTTACCAGCAACTGTGTCAGGAAGATACATACTTTCTAACGCAAGCCAGTGTTGTTCATTCTGGGCCAGAACGGTGGTGAACAAAATGACGGGTTCAAGAGGAGTTTTATTGTGTAGTTACAATAGTAAATATAAGATGGGTACGGCTTTCAGAGTCTTTCAGCTACTCTGCCCTGACTGTTCGATGAATTACTTCATGATCAACAGCATGATGATTATTGTCGAGATAACCCCTCTACGTGTAATAGTGGCACCATGCAAGAATCTGGCATTAATTGCAGGTCAATAATGGAACTTCAGCAAAACATCAGAAACCACAGGGAATACCTACAAATATTTACATTTGGAGATGAAAACATTTCAGACCAGGGATTTCAACATTTCTAGGCCTCGCCTTAATGCAAAGAACTCACAAAACTGGCAACAGGGATGAGCAGTGCATTGAGGCTTGGTCTGAGCTGTGTAGATTAAGTTATTGATTGGATTGGCAACTGGAACTGCTGCTTGGCTACATTCCAAACTCAAGGAAGCTCTTGAAGAATAATTGGCAATATAATCTGCGGTATTTGCTGCACTCTTCAATGCCTGTGGTAGGAGGTTCAGGAGTTTGTACACACCATCAAAAGTGGGAATTGTACATTTTCTGTAGAGTGTCTGCTCATTTGTAGGAAGGAACTGCAGATGCTGGTTTACGCTGTAGGTGGATACAAAATGCTGGAGTAACTCAGCAAGACAGACAGCATCTCTGGATAGAAGGAATGGTTGACGTTTTGGGTCAAGACCCTTCTTCAGACTAGTCAAAATTTGTCCGTTTTTGGATGTGTTTGAGTTGCCCTGGGGAAAGGATCGTTGCTTTCACCTCCGTCAATAGGTAATGGTTTCAAGTCCCATTGCAGAAATACACACACACGCACACGCACGCACGCACGCACGCACACACACACACACACACACGTTCTATTCTAAACTCTAGGCACATTGAACAGGAACCAATTAACCTACAAATCCGTTTATTCACAAAATGCTGGAGTAACTCAGCAGGTCAGGCAGCATCTCGGGAGAGAAGGAATGGGTGACGTTTCGGGTCGAGACCCTTCTTCAGACTGATGTCGGGGGTGGGACAAAGGAAGGATATAGGTGGAGACAGGAAGATAGAGGGAGATCTGGGAAGGAGGAGGGGAAGGGAGGGACAGAGGAGCTATCTGAAGTTGGAGAAGTCGACGTTCATACCACCGGGCCGCAAACTGCCCAGGCGAAATATGAGGTGCTGCTCCTCCAATTTCCGGCGGGCCTCACTATGGCACTGGAGGAGGCCCATGACAGAGAGGTCAGACTGGGAATGGGAGGGGGAGTTAAAGTGCTGGGCCACTGGGAGATCAGTTGCGTTAATGCGGACCGAGCGCAGGTGTTCAGCGAAGCGATCGCCGAGCCTGCGCTTGGTTTCGCCGATATAGATGAGTTGACATCTAGAGCAGCGGATGCAATAGATGAGGTTGGAGGAGGTGCAGGTGAACCTCTGTCTCACCTGGAAAGAATGTTTGGGTCCTTTGATGGAGTTGAGGGGGGAGGTAAAGGGACAGGTGTTGCATCTCATGCGGTTGCAAGGGAAAGTGCCCGGGGTTAGGGTGGTTTGGGTAGGAAGGGACGAGTGGACCAGGGAGTTGCGGAGGGAACGGTCTCTGCGGAATGCAGAGAGGGGAGGGGATGGGAAGATATGGCCAGTGGTGGGGTCCTGTTGTAGGTGACGGAAATGTTGGTGGATGATATGTTGGATCCGCTGGCTGGTGGGGTGGAAGGTGAGAACGAGGGGGATCCTGTCCTTGTTGCGAGTGGGGGGATGGGGAGCAAGAGCGGAGCTGCGGGATGTAGAAGAGACCCTAGTGAGAGCCTCATCTATAATGGAGGAGGGGAAGCCACGTTTTCTGAAAAACGAGGACATCTCGGAAGCCCTAGTCTGAAACACCTCATCCCGGGCGCAGATGCGGCGTTATTTAACCTACAAATCCGCATGCCTTTGGAATGTGGGAAGAAACCGGAGCACCCGGGAAAACCCTGCGGTCACGGGGAGAATATACAAACTCCGTACAGACAGCACCCGTAGTCAGGATTGAACCTGGTTCTCAGGAGCTGGAAGGCAGCAACTCTACCGCTGCGCCACTGTGCCGCCCCAGTGACCAGGGTTCACTCCTGACTCCTCGTGCAGTCCTGTGACTGCGAGGGTTTCTCCAGTTCTCCAGCACATGTCAGAGATGTGCTGATTGACTGGTTTATTTGACACTATAAGTTACTACGTGTGTGTGGGTGAGGAGTCGAATCTGGGGAGAGTTGATAATAATAATAATAATAATATATTTATTTTATATAGCGCCTTAACACATGCACAAAGCGCTTTACAAATACAATTAACATAGAAACAAACAGACAAACAGACAAACTATCCTGACGGAAAAGCGGCGAATACTCAACGCCAGCGTCCTCTCACGTCAGGGTCCGGCAGTAGACATTAAAGAACACAAGACACACAGATACAATTTTTTACACAAAACAGCCATCACAGTGATTGCTCTAGGCATACCCTCACTGTGATGGAAGGCAAGGTCTTATCTCCTCCTCGTTCTTCTCCCGTGGCGCCACGAGGTGATCGAGGCTCCCAACCCCTTGAAGCCCCCACCGGGCGATGGAAAGTCCCAGGGTCGAGCCGAGCAGGCCGATGAAAGTCCTGAGCCCCCACCGGGCGATGGAAAATGCCGCGGCCGAGCCACGCAGGGCGATGAGAGTCCTGAGCCCCCACCGGGCGATGGAAAGTGCTGCGGCCGGGCCACGCAGGGCGATGAAGGGCCTGCGGGCGGGTTGATCGTGCCTCGTGCTTCGGGGCGGTCGAAGCTGCTACGGCTGGAGCTCCCAAAAGCCGGTCGCCAGCCAGGGACCTGCGAACTCCCGATGTTGCGGTCTGCAGGGCCCACGGCCGAAGCCTCCGAGATGGTAAGTCCAGGCCCTGCGACCGGAGTCTTCGAGGTCGATCCCAGCTGGAGGCCGCCGACTCCACGATGTTAGGCCGTTGCGCGAACGGAGATACGACACGGTAAAGGTCGCATCTCCGTTGAGGAGGAGATTTAAAAAAAAGGTTTCCCCCAACCACCCCACCACCCCCCTACATACACAGAATTAAAAATAAAACAAAACGTACATTTAACATCAACAATGACAAAAAAACACAAAAAAAAACGGAGAGACTGCCGGTGAGCCGCAGCTGCAGAACACAGCCACGCCCCCTATTGATGAGACTGTGGGGAAAATAAAAAAGGATTAGTCTGGGATTACACTTTTTTAAACAGTTGTACTGTTGGTCAGAATAAGGTATGTGATTATTTCATAGCACCCTACAAAAAAACATATTTCATTTAGGTTTACAGAGAAATATCTGGTGCACTGACACATGGATAGGTGCTTCTTAATAAAAAGGACACATGGTGCTGGAGTAACTCAGCTGGTCAGGCAGCATCTCAGGAGAACATGGATAGGTGACATTTTGGGTGGAGACCCTTCTTCAGACATGTCCAGAGATGTTGCTTGAGCCGCTGGATTACCCCAGCATGTTATGTCCTTTTGTGTAGTTAATCAGCATCTGCCGGTCTTGGTTTCTACTTTCTTACAAGGCCATTGTGACAAACACAGCACTAAATCTTATAAATAAATGTATCAGATCAGATGGATATCTTCAATAGTTAGCAGATAGGACAAGAATTTAAAGGTACTAGCTACCTCGTTGGAGATTCTCCGACTATCTTTAGTCGGACTTTACCGGAAGTTATCTTACACATAACATTATTCCCTTTCTCACGTATCTGTACAGTGTGGGCAGCTCGATCATAATCATGTGTGGTCTTTCTGCTGACTGGTCAGCACGCAATAGACAATAGAAAATAGACAATAGACAATAGGAGCAGGAGTAGATCATTCAGCCCTTCGAGCCAGCACCGCCATTCACCATGATCATGGCTGATTATTCACAATCAGTACCCCGTTCCTGCCCTCTCCCCATACCCCCTGACTCCGCTATCATTAAAAGCTCCATCTAACTCTCACTTGAAAGCATCCAGAGAATTGGCCTCCACGGCCTTCTGAGGCAGAGAATTCCACAGATTTACAACTCACTGAGTGAAAAAGTTTTTCCTCATCTCCGTTCTAAATGGCCTATGCAACAAAAGCTTTTCGCTGTACCTCGGTACGTGTGGCAATAAAGTAAAGTAAACTAAACTAAACATAGTAGACGGGCTCTCAATGTGAGCACGATTATATAAGGTAAACGCAAACATCTAACTGACGTGTCAGCACATCTGACACCACGAGATTCCCACATTATGGATTCAACACTGACACAGCTTTACCCAAATGCCTTTGGCCTGTGGAGCAGAGTGTAATTGTTGCACAAGTCACAGAGATAGACCAAGGATGATTTATTCAGGCCAAGGATAATTTAAAGGTCTGCTGCATTCACTTATTAAATATTAATCCTGTTTGAATTCAATCCCTTATTGTAACATTGATTCTCCTTGTAACTGCAAGAAACTGGATCCGTGCCATGAGATGTTAATAATGGGATGTGATCTGACTTTGCTAAACAGAACCTCTTTCTTTTTCAGACATGCCTTGTGCTTTGTTTTGCTCCCCCATTGGGAAAGAGTCCCCTGTCCTGATAGCCGAGCGGGTTCTGGATGGCACTCCGTGTGGACCCTACGAGACCGATCTCTGTGTGAATGGCAAGTGCAAGGTGAGCACCTACACAGTGGAGCTTTGTTTCAGAAAGCAAGCATTCGTAAAATGACAGATCTATTCATTCAATGATGTTAGTTTGCAGATTAATACGTGCATATCGCATTGCTTCGTCTGCTAATTTAATGTAGGTCGCCTTATGATTCTTGCCGTCTCTGTGAAATGACACGGAAAAGCAATTTGAAAGAGGTTGAGAGGTTAATGCAACCTATCCGATGGTCTTATCGTTTATGAAGTTAAGTGTTGTCATGGAGATCACATCAGTGGTATTTTCTTCTTGTTGACATTTCCAGTTAGTTTAGTTTAGTTAGTTCAGTTTATTGTCACGTGTACCGAGGTACAGTGAAAAGCTTTTTTGCTGCGTGCTATCCAATCAGGGGAAAGACAATACGTGATTACAATCGATCCATTTACATGATAAGGGAAGTATCCAGGGAGGTGTCTGTGAGCTTTGATTCCAATTGAGATCCCATCCTGAACACCAATGAGCCACAGTATTTATCAACAACTTGGGCGGCAGAGTGACGCAGTGGTAGTGTTACTGCCTGACAGTGCCGGAGAACCAGGCTCGATCCTGACTGTTGAATTTGTACGTTCTCCTCGTGACCACCTGGGTTTTCATTGCTCAATGCCAGCTCACCCATTGTGGCAAGATCACACATTGTGGAGACCATTGTTATGCCGCCAAGCACCTACAAAATAAGTAGTGAGTCATCAAGGAGGGAAAAATTCACCTGGGGATTTTTTTTCTCGAAAACTCCTTAGATTAAATAATATGAAGCGATCTGGTCAGGAACTGGTCAGGTGTGGCTGTGAGAGAGCTTGGCGCAGGAAACCTAGAGATAATATTGCAGTAGCTGGGGCAGTACCCATTTATCAATGAACCTGAGGTTCATGCAACTCTATGGACATATAGGATCTGCAAGAAACTTTTTCACACAGAGGATGGTGAGCGTATGGAAGGGGCAGAGGAGGGCACAGTTACATCATTTAAAAGACAGACCAAAACGTGGACAGTAAAGGTTTAGATGAAGATGGGCCAAGTGCAGGCAAATGGGATTAGCTCTAGAAAGCACCATGATCGTCATGGATGAGTTTGGCCAAAGGCCCTGTTTCCATGTTTTATTACTCTGTGTCAACTGTGTGTACAGGAAACCGTTCAAGTTGGGGAGTTAAAAGGATGTGGTTAGATTTGTTGACAGTATTGGTTTGGCTGGCCTTTTTGCAAGGAAAGGGGAGAAATAATTGAAACAAAGAAACTGTTCAGGGGATTGGACAGGAATGAATAATTCGCTCTTTCTGGGTGGGCAGAGGCAGGTTGGGCCAAAACGTACTGTAAAGATCTCTCTGTGGGATATTCCCTCGGTCAATACGTCCCACATTCTTCCTCTGCGGCCATGTCAGCCTGTGTGGAGACTGACCTGAGCCCACAGCACTCCTGACCCACTGTTGACAATGTTGCCACAGGTGATGCATGGGGTCCACCACAAAACAAAGCCCAGTTTTGGGAGGCAGGGGCTTCAAGCAGTGTGGTACAAATGTGCAGTCACGTTTTGAGAGGTTGGGAGCATGTGGGGTGGAAGGTTGGGTAAATGGCAGTCTGGTGCATGAGGAGGTGTTCTGTACAACAAGCCTTGTGTTGGACCGGGCAAGAGTGCTATGCTCATCTCCTGTGATGATGCTGGCATCGAGCAAGTTTTAGTTTAGTTCAGAGATACAACATGGAAACAGGCCCTTTGGCCCACCGAGTCCTCGCCAACCAGCGGTCCCCGTACACTAACACTATCCTACACACTACGGTCAATTTACAATTTTCACCAAAGCCAATTAACCTACAAACCTGTATATCTTTGGAGTGTGGGAGGAAACCGGAGCACCCGGGGAAAACCCACGAGGTCACCCGGAGAACGTTCAAACTCCATACAGACTGCACCCATAGTCAGGATCGAACCTGGGTCTCTGGCACTGCACTGTAAGGCACCAACTCTACCGCTGTGCCACCGTGCTGCCCCACCGTGCTGCCAAAAGTTCTCAAGTACAATCCTCAATCAAATGCAGAAAAGAAGTAAGCTAAAAATAAATAAAAGTTATTGTTGAAAATATCTGTCAAAAACATTCTAACCATTCCCACTGAGCTGTTCTGTGCATGAAAGGAAGAAAGGTTTTTGTAATAGTCTGTGCTCTGAATGGAGCCAGAATGTTGAGCACTCAGGATAATGAATTATTGAGCTTAACATCAATTGCTGAAAGCAGACTCAATTAACACAAGAGTATCAGCATCGGTTTTTAGAAGCATGTGTGGAGATATCACAAACGTTTTATGAATTAAACACATGTTCAAGTGGCCTCAACCAGGAATAAAACATATGCTGATAGGTCATTATTGTGTTTTATATCAAATGTGATTTTTATGATTTTCAAAGGCAACTAACATGGATCTGCCTTTGTACAGAAACCAGTGTGTCACACTTCCATTAAAATAAAATCTGCACTGTTTACCTTGCCCCGGTAGTAATGAAGGATGCCGTGGAAATACAATTTAATACAGGGCCCTGTCCCAGTGGAATTTAGACCAGAAACTAATGGGTGATAATGTGTTTGGCTGGAAACATTAAACATTTATGTACTTTCTGGAACCAATTGAACAGAATTAGAAGGCTTGACAAGCTTTAGGCAATGTTTATAACTCTTTCAAATTACTTTTTTGTGGGGTTATTTTTTTTAAGTATTGAAAAGTGGATGGGATTTAATAACTGGAATTCAAAGATAACTGTGAGAGGTAAATCATCTGCTACTTAGCGCCAAGGATGTCTCTGTCATTGAAGCGGTGTGTCATTTTTACCCCATTCTGCTTGTTATTTTATAATCCGTTCTTCAGTGTGATTATTTTCCAATGACGTTTATGCATTTAATTGAGATTGCCACATAATTAAATCAGCTCAAACAGCTTATGCTCGACTTTCAAAAAGGACTTTTTTTAGCTCATTGTGACATTTGTGTAAAACTGAGAGGAGGCCTGATGTATTTTGAGTAACAACAGTTAATGCTTTGTCAAACAAACCAAAATCCTGCTGGATCTTTAATACCTTGGCAACGTTCTGTTGAGGGAAACAGCAGCTCGGCCAGGAAACCAATGTTGGTCTCAGGCCATGTGTTGCCATACAATGCGGCTCATGATAAAACCCACGCTATCCAGAAGCAACACCAGGGGGTTGCCTGTAATCACATTTCACAGCGTTTCATTGAAGAACTAATGATGGAGTCACCTGTTTGTTGTTCACAGAAGATTGGCTGTGATGGAATCATTGGGTCGGCGGCAAAGGAGGATCGTTGTGGGGTGTGCAATGGAGATGACAAGTCTTGCGAGATCATCAAAGGCGATTTCAATCAAAGCCAAGGAATGGGTGAGTACGGACATCAGCGGTTCCTATCTCCGACCTGCCATCTTCTCCCTGACAAGAATGGCTTAAGTGTTAGAAGCAACTGCAGATGCTGGTTTACACCAAAGATAGACACAAAATGCTGGAGTAACTCAGCGGGTCAGGCAGCATCTCTGGATAGAAGGAATGGGTCGACACAAAATGCTGGAGTAACTCAGCGGGTCAGGCAGCATCTCTGGATAGAAGGAACGGGTCGACACAAAATGCTGGAGTAACTCAGCAGGTCAGGCAGCATCTCTGGATAGAAGGAATGGGTCAACACAAAATGCTGGAGTAACTCAACAAGTCAGGCAGCATCTCTGGAGAGAAGGAATGGGTGATGTTGCCCGACCCGCTGAGTTACTCCAGCTTTTTTTGTCTATCTTGACTTAAGTGTTGTTTGCTTCTAAAGCCCAAATACCACTGCAAAGTGAACAATAATATTGTTTCTGGATAGAGAGGATGTGGAGAGGATGTTTCTACTAGTAGGAGAGTCTAGGACCAGAGGCCATAGCCTCAGAATAAAAGGATGTACATTTAGAATGAGGATGATAAGGAATTTCTTTGGTCAGAGGGTGAATCTGTGGAATTCATTGCCACAGAGGGCTGTGGAGGCCAAGTCAATGGATATTTTTAAGGTGGAGATTGATTGGTCAGGGTGTCAGTCACTGAAAGGAAGCATGCAGGTTCAGCAGGCAGTGAAGAAAGCCAATGGAATGTTGGCCTTCATAACAAGAGGAGTTGAGTATAGGAGCAAAGAGGTCCTTCTGCAGTTGTACAGGGCCCTAGTGAGACCGCACCTGGAGTACTGTGTGCAGTTTTGATCTCCAAATTTGAGGAAGGATATTCTTGCTATTGAGGGCGTGCAGCGTAAGTTTACTAGGTTAATTCCCGGAATGGCGGGACTGTCATATGTTGAACGACTGGAGCGACTAGGCTTGTATACACTGGAATTTAGAAGGATGAGAGGGGATCTTATCGAAACGTATAAGATTATTAAGGGGTTGGACACGTTAGAGGCAGGAACATGTTCCCAATGTTGGGGGAGTCCAGAACAAGGGGCCACAGTTTAAGAATAAGGGGTAAGCCATTTAGAATGGAGATGAGGAAGAACTTTTTCAGTCAGAGAGTTGTGAATCTGTGGAATTCTCTGCCTCAGAAGGCAGTGGAGGCCAATTCTCTGAATGCATTCAAGAGAGAGCTAGATAGAGCTCTTAAGGATAGCGGAGTCAGGGGGTATGGGGAGAAGGCAGGAACAGGGTACTGACTGAGAATAATCAGCCATGATCACATTGAATGGTGGTGCTGGCTCGAAGGTCCAAATGGCCTTCTCCTGCACCTATTGTTTATTGTCTATTGTCTATTGGGGGGAAGGCAGGAGAAAGATTGTTGAGAGGGAAAGATAGATCAGCCACGATTGAATGGCAGAGTAGACTTGTTGGGCCGAGAGGCCTAATTCTGCTCCTTGAACTTAGAAATAATAAGTGTCCAGCACTCAACTGGTCTGTGCTGCAGGCCATTTAGGAAGCATTTCCTTGGCAATTCACAAAGCTAATCGTTGCAGTATGTTCAGTAAAAATCACATTCAGTCCAGCCACATGTGAAGGTGTGACTCTATGTTGGGCTGCTAAGGTCACAGCTGTTTCTGCTGTCCCTGGGCCCTGGAGGGCTGGGGTTTCCAGGTGGCACCACGGGGAAGTGGGGACAGGGTCAAGGTGACGTGGTGTACAGTGTTGATGTTGGCTGGGAAAATGAACGCTCCGAGCATTCCTGATACCCCTGAATGTCCAAGAGTTGCAGAAGGCGGGGCAGTGAGAGTGAGGGTCACCTGATACCTGGTACCCAACAAGCTGGAATGGCCACTACCAACAACTGCATTGGGTATGGCTGCATGTGGGGTGCACATGGGTCCTAAAGCACCCCACAAACAAATATACTTGACTATTCACTGCCTTTAGGAGTAGTCTATCAAGACACTCAGTTGTATCAAACTGAGTTTAGTTTATAGTCACGTGTACCGAGGTACAGTGAAAACCTTTTGTTACATGCTAACCTGTCAGTGGAAAGATAATTAGAATTACAATCGAGCCATCACAGTACACAAATACATGAAAAGGGGAATAACTTGAATAAAGTTTAGTGCAAGATAACGTCCAGTAAAGTCTAATCCAAGATAGTCTGAGGGTCTCCAATGAGTTTTGATAGTAACTCAGCACTGCACTCAGGTTGTTGATAGGACGATTTAGTTGTCTGATAATAGCTGGGAAGAAACTGTTCCTGAATCTGGAGGTGTGCGTTTTCACACTTCTGCACCTCTTGCCTGATGGGAGAGGGGAGAAGAGGGAGTGGATTAGATGTGACTCATTCTTGATTATGTTGCTGAGGCAGCATGAGGTGTAATTGGAATCAATGGAAGGGAGGTTGGCTTGTGTGATGGTCTGGGCTGTTTCCACAATTCTCTGCAATTTCTTGCGGTCTTGGATGGAGCTGTTCCCAAACCATGCTGTGCTGCATCTCGATAGGATGCTGTCTATGGGGCATCTGTATTAGAACAAGCCATGTGAGAAATCCTGGCCCTTGCAGTTATTAATGACTGATGCACCAAGAGGTTTTGAAGCTTCTCTCATCTTGCAGATGCAAGTTTCCTCTCTGCTCTTACTGGAACCACTGTGGTAGTCTGTAAATGTCTAACCAGATTATATTATAGTACCTTAGTACATACATTTTCCCATTGAATGATGCAAATATATTTTCACGTTTCACCCAGCGAAAATTTCAGCTGAATAATTCTTTCCATATTCACATTTCTCCTCATTTCCCACATTTTAGCCCACTCACTAAACCTGTCCATTTCTCTTCGTAAATTCTTTCCATCCTCCTCATTTTTTATTTCCTACCTAATAATACATCATTGGCCCTTTAGGGGCACTTTACGTGTAATAATAATAATAATAATCCATTTATTTTATATAGCGCCTTATCGCATGCTCAAAGCGCTTTACAAAAACAATTAACATAGAAACAAACAGACAAACTATCCTGACGGAAAAGCGGCGAATACACAACGCATACATACACATACATGTGTAAGAAGGAACTGCAAATGCTGGTTTAAACCGAAGATAGACACAAAAAGCTGGAGTAACTCAGCGGGTCAGGCTGCATCTCTGGAGAGAAGGAACGGGTGGCGTTTCGGGTCGAGACCGAAACATCTGAAGAAGGGTCTCGACCCGAAAAGTCACCCATTACTTCTCTCCAGAGATGCTGCCTGTCCCACTGAGTTACTCCAGATTTTTGTGTCGATCTTTGGGCACTTTACAATCGATTTACTCATGTGTTATTGATATAACATGAACGGTTGAGGCACAAATGTTGATCTTGTGGAACCTCATCAGTGATAACCTGCCAATATGAAAACAGTCTTTTTATTCCTACTTTCTCTACCCACTAACCAATCCTCCATCTGGGAACTCGCCTATCTGACATCCCATGAGCCTTAATCTTGGATAAAAACATCAAATGACTTATCAAATGATGTAATTTATTTGTTCAATATCTTTTCCATTTATTTTCCCAAATAAGTTCTCCACTAATTATAAACGGGAGGATATCATTATGCTTTTTATAAACACCCTTCTCAACTTATTCCATCACCTTCATGGATTTGAACTAAGCTACCAGCTGTCTCTATCTTAGCGTGGGAAGGATGTACTGGCATTGTAAAGCACAAAATACAACTTTAAACAAAGTGCAGAAATAGTGCTGGGGGTCAGTATTTTCTGGGTGGTAATCATTTCCTTCAACAAAAAGGCAAATAAAATGCCTTTTGCCATGCTTTAGAAGTGTTCTCTGCTGACCAATGATCAGTTATTGTCACTCGTTTGGGCCTATTTCCAACATGGAAACCTGGAGAACAGTTCAGTCAAGATACAGGGAAGACCAATCCAGTCTCAAAGCTCACCCTGGAATCTAAGCTCACCCTGGAATCACCCTGAGGCCAAGGTGGACTTCTATGCTGGAAAATCCCAGGTCCACATCTGAGAAGGAGACAAACTGATCCTGTTGTGTGAGAAATGCAATCCTCTGCAAGACGTGATTAGCAAAGGAGGAACGGCTAATCCCTATGGGGTCTTCCTCCTGCCAAAATGGTTGAAGCATGGTGGTACCATAAACAACATCCTGTTTCACCAGGGAGACAAGCACAAGACCTCGTGGCAACAGTGGTTGTGCCAAAAGCTTCCATTTGATTCTTTCATGATCTGAGTGAGAGACCACGAAAGAGTCTTCGTCACCTCATGGGCGACATGGTGGCGCAGCGGTAGAGCTACTGCCTTACAGAGCCAGAGACCCGGGTTCGATCCTGACTATGGGTGCTTGTTTGTACGGAGTTAGTACGTTCTCCCCGAGACCTGCATGGGTTTTCTCAGAGATCTTCGCTTTCCTTCCACACTCCAAAGGTGTACAGGTTTTTTGGTTAATTGGCTTGGTAGAAATGTAAAATTGGCTCAAGGGTATGTAGGTTAGTGTTAATGTTCGGGGATTGCTGGTCGGTCGGTGCAGATTCTGTGGGCCGAAGGGCCTGTTTCTATGCTGTTCCTCTAAACTAAACTAAAAAAATAGATACCCTCACCAGGACAGGCACTAATGATGGTTGGAGTGATCACCTCCTCCTCTCTGTTTTCTCCATCAGCCTAGCCACTAAATAACTGCAGCAACAGAAACCTTGCCACAAGAACATTGGTGTCGAGTTTCTCAAGGACCTTGCACAGGCAGTACTTTTCAGAGAGTGCCTCATAGACAACTTGACCACCTCTGGCCACTGCTGTCCACAGTGCATGGACCACCCTGATACCACCAGAGGCAGTTGTGCAGAGATTCTGGGCTTCTTTTCCAGAAAGCACCGACCGTATGGATGACAATGACCAGAAGACAATTAACCGTGAACACAGGGTATTCTTGGATTGAAAATTTGACACCATTAAGAGAAAGGAAACAACACAGACATCTGAAACTTCAGATCTAATAGAAAATCCATGACCTAAAAATATATGATGGGTGAGAAGAGCGGAGATGTAAGTAAGACATGAGGAGTTCCTTCAGTTTGTTGAGGCCTTTTATGGACCACATGCCCCAAGTGCCCATTCCACTGAGAGCCAAGAATGGTGGACAGCTTATCAAGGAGAGGACAGCCAGCAACTCCTGGATGGAGTTCATTGAAGACCATTCCAACCATGACCTGTCCTCCGCGTGATTGCTCTTGACTCCATCCTTTGTCAAACTATTCACTCCAGCCTTGTCACCAACCCATGCTAACAAAACGTCTGACAGGCCGCATGCCAACTGAAACATCACAGGGCGGCACAGTGGCGCAGCGGTAGAGTTGCTGCCTTACAGCACCAGAGACCTGAGTTCAATCCTGTATGGAGTTTGTACATTTCTCCCTGTGACCTGCGTGGGTTTTCTCCTGGTTCTCTGGTTTCCTCCCACACTCCAAAGACGTACACGTTTGTAGGATAATTGGCTTGGTAAAATTGTGAATCGTCCTTAGTGCATGTAGGATAGTGTTAGTGTGCGGGGATCGCTGGTCGTCACGGTCACGCTGCCCTGAAGGCCCTGTTTCAGCGCTGTATCTCTAAAACTAAATAAAACTTAAAAACTTCAGGAGCATATGTTCTCCTTGCTTAAATTATGGAACTTGGCAGCGATGAACTTCAGTCATAAGTGTACAACCTCCGTTCCCATGTCAGAGCAAAATGCTAATGCTTTGATGACTTTAGAAACACCATCTACTTCTTCTTTCGTGTCCATCATCCATGTTTCAAATGTTACATCACTGTCATCGTCCGTCCTGAAAAGGGCACAAGCTTCCGGCGACAATCAGTGGGAGCCCTCACTTGTACAAGAGATGATGGTGGTAGCAGAATTAGCTCAGGGCACTTCCAGTTTCCAGCCCCGCGACGTGGAGGCTTCTGCTATGGGGCCAGAGACACCATAATCATCATTCAAGAAAAGCCACAAATCCAAATGTAGTAATTACAGTGGAAAGAAGGAGCCGCAGATGCTGCTTTACAAAAATGGGGACAAATTGTTGGAGTAACTCGGTGGGTCAGGCAGCATTGCTGGAGGACATGGATGGGTGATGGTTTGAGTTGGGATCCTTCCTATGGCTCCAAAGAAGTCTGAGGAAGGATTGACATCGAGAATGCCAAACCCCATCATTCAGAAACAGCAGGAGGAGCAAAATATCCACCCATACACCAGGCATCTCCTGTCCCTACAGTGAGAGTCTGTGGTTCCCGCAACGGCCTCGTCAGTAACCTGAGAACCCACGGGACAAGAATGGAGGCAAATCACTCTCCGTCCACAGGTCTACAAAAAGAGAAAGCACTTTAAAGGGATTGCTTGAATTCATGGCAAAAAGGCAAACTTGTTCCTCCAGGATCGTCCTATCACATTTCAAAATCTGGGTTATCCTCTTTGGGATGAACAAAAGTGTTCTTGCTGGAAACGTAAACACTGAAAATTGATTTAAAATTGATTCAGAATGTGTCATCCTACTCAAATCGCCAGTGACTTACCTAACGAAACATTAGGATGAATGGAGATATAATGAACAAGTAGCTGGAGCCAGGCACATTAAGACAGTGCCGACATATTAGCTTGCATGTTACAGTATAATTCCTTGGAAACAGTGTAATTGATGTTTTACAGACTGCTTTACAGACTTACCTGGCAGTGAAATGAACCTTTATATTGACGTCAACTGACAACCCATATTAATTATGAATAAGGGCACACCAGACTCACTCACTTTAATTCAGCAGTCTTATCGACCAAACTTAACAAGAAATAAAAGCAGGAATAACGTTCTGCATCGTAAGACATTTTGAGTCCGTCTCAAAATTCAGGATTGTCATGTCCGATTTTCTTCTTCAACCCCACTCCCCACTAACTTCACAGCTCTATTCCTTGACTTTCCATACATCTTGGCATTGAATGTACTCAACTACTGAACTACTCAACTGCTAAAGGGCAGCACGGTCACACAGTGGTAGAGTTGCTGCCTTACAGCACTTGCAGCGCCAGAGACCCGTGTTCGATCCCGCCTATGGGTGCTGTCTGCACGGCGTTTGTACGTTCTCCCCATGACTGCGTGGGTTTTATCCGAGATGTTCGGTTACCTCCCACACTCCAAAGACGTACAGGTTGATTGGTTAATTGGCTTGGTATAAGTGTAAATTGTCCCTAGTGTGTGTACGGAAGTGTTATTGTGCAGGGATAGCTGGTGAGTACAGACTCGGTGGGCCAAAAGGCCTGTTTCCGCGCTGTATCTCTAAACTAAACTAAGTTAAACTACTGAACGTGCAACACCCTCTAAATTAAAACATTTCTGTGACTGACTACCTCTGAGCTTGGTTCAGATCAATCAAAGAATCAATTTTGCAATCATCAAGTTCAAGCACTCTTAGACTTTTGTTCTTCTTAATGTAAAGGATTGTTGACCCATTTTATTCATTCTTCACACAAGAACTAGTCCTCTCAGCTCAAGAAATGATCTAGAATCACTGAGTTTCCCTTTCTGCTTCTACTGTGGTGTGGAGTCTAGCACTTATGATGACAAGAAGTTAACACTTAGGTTGTGCCTAAAATTTAATTATCCATTCACAGGAGCCAGTTGCAAATAATTATTTCCACTCAGTGATTGGTATCTCCACCTCCATTGAGTAATGAACTTCTTGTTCAACTGATTTGAAGTATTGAATGTGATTTGGGTTTAGGCTGGTCTGATGATGGCACCTGATGAAATTAATTCAGTCCTGAGATGCTGAATTCTCAGCAATGTTTAAAGCAATTTTAGGGCGGCACGGTGGCGTAGCGGTAGAGCTACTGCCTTACAGCGCCAGAGACCCGAGTTCGATCCCGACTACGGGTGCTGTCTGTACACAGTTTGTGCGTTCTCCCCGTGACCGCATGGGTTTTCTCCGAGATCTTCAGTTTCCTCCCACACTCCAAAGTCGTACAGGTTGATTGGTTAATTGGCTTGGTGTAAATGTAAAAAATGTCCCTAGAATGTGCAGAGTAGTGTTAATGTGCGGAGATCAATGGTCGGTGCGGACTCGGTGGGCCAAAGTATCTCTAAACTAAACTGTATCTCTAAACTAAACTAACAACTAAACAATTTCAGGATTTTTGGAACTGCTGCATCACTGGAGAACCTGACTTGGTAAGCGAAGGACACATGACTATGAGTGATATCTTAAGTTTAAGCAGCCATGGTGTGAATCTATTGGTTACTTCATTCCATTGTCTGCTCTGATGGAAAATTAGACAGTGAGTTCAAAGTTGTACATCACTTTGCAAGTTGTACACTGTGCATTTCATTTTTGGGTTATTCACAGACCAGCCGTGAGAATTGAAGTTGTTTGGAAAGAGCAGGTCCCTGATGTGGAAAATTTAACTTGTTTTCTGACTTTTAAGAAGTGTACAGTATGACAAGACCAAATCACCGAGGGGGAAGGAAGTTGTCAGTGTGAAGTATTATTGCAATAAGAATTCACGATTTGAACCTGGGCTTAATATGGACCAGTTACTGGAGGGTGGTGCATGTAATGCCTTTCCAAATGCAGATAGATCCTGTCCCTCAGAATCCTCTCCAGTAGCATGCCCACCAGTGACAAGACCCATGAGCCTAACATCAATGGTGGGTAGGATACTGGAGAAAATTCGAAGGGACAGGATCTGTCTGCATTTGGAATGGCAAGGACTGATTCGGGATAGGCAGATTCGGGATTGGCTTTGTGCGTGGGGAATAGAGTGTCTTGTGAATTTAATTTGAGCTTTTTGAAGAGATGACCAAGTGGATTGACAAGAGGGCAGTGATAGATGTTGTCCACATGGACTTTAGCCAATCTTTTCACAAGGTCCGGCAGGGTTTTGCTGGGCTGGAAGGTTAGATCACATTGGATCTAGGGTGAGCTAATCATTTGGATGCAAAATTGGTTTGGTGCCTTTCCTTCATGACAATAACACAGCTGGTTGTTACCAATGAATAAATTTGGCCAGCAAAGTATTACAGGCTCGTGGTTGTTTCAATTGAAAGACCATTAAGGCCATTTAATCTAGAGAAGATTTAACAGCAACAACAATTTACATTTTTAATTGCATTTGGGAGATAAAACAAACTTAGGCACTTAACTGGAATATTCCCAGACAAAACTTAATAACGAGAGAGGCACAGTGGAGCAGCAGTGGAGTTGCTGCCTTACAGCACCAGGGACCCGGGTTCAATCATGACCACGGATGCTGTCTATACAGAGTTTGTACGTTCTCCCTGTCACTGCGTGGGTTTTCTTCGGGTGCTCTGGTTTCCTCCCACACTCCAAAGACGTACAGGATTTTGTAGTGCACCTAGTCCCTAGTGTGCAGGATAGTCTTAGTGCAGTTTGAACCTGCAAGTAGGGATGTTCGCAGGTCGCGTGGACCCGGTGGGCTGAAGGGCCTGTTTCCGCATTGTATCTCTAAAGTCTAAAATCTAAAGTCTAAAGCTAAGTATTAGGTGATATGTCCAAGCAGTTGGTCAACAATAGCACAGCGTCCAAGGCAATGAGCCACGATTCTCTGTTGTACAACATGGATACTGTGAGGGACCTGAGCAATCTCCCCCAGGGTATATTGACACTGTAGACTATTCAGGATGGAGGAATGAGGAAACGTGCAGTGGGGGAACACCATGATCAGTGATAGACACAACAAGCTGGAGTAACTCAGTGGGTCAGACAGCATCTCCAGAGAAAAGGAATAGGTGATGTTTTGGGTCGAGACCCTTCTTGAGACACAAGAATCTATTCCTTTTCTCCAGAGATGCTGTCTGACCCGCTGAGTTACTCCAGTTTTTTTGTGTCTGTCTATGGTTTAAACCAGTATCTGCAGTTCCTTCCTACAGCATAATCAATGGGATGGACACTTCTTTAGTGCCATGCACGGTGCCAGGGTAAAGGTCACCTTCAGAAACCAGAAGAGGAATCAGATGGATCCAGTTGTCATTGATCACATTGCATCTATCTACACATTACAGCCTCTTCTGGTCAGGTTTGGAAGCTTGGGTTTAAAGTAATACCCAGAATTACAAACATAATCATCACGGGGTTACTGTATGAGTCATCATTTCAAATAAAAAACTGATTAGATTGCAGAGGTTAACTGCAAGTTTATGCACTGGGAGAATATTAAGCAGCAAAGAACAATAAGAAAATAGATGAAGGGAAAAAATAATGAGCGGAAGCTTGCAAGAGATATTAAAACAGATTGTGAACTTTTATAAGTATGTAGAAACAAAGAGACTAATAAAGGTTAACAGTGCTCCTTTGGAAGCTCAGACAGGAGAGACAATACAGATCTAGACTTTAGACTTTAACCTGTTCACTGCCAAGTTTTTATTCATCATTGGCCATGACCCGCATACACTCGGGGCTGGCACTGAACAGGTTAAAGGTAAAGTTAAAGATCAGTCTGAAGAAGGGTCTCGACCCAAAACGTCACCCATTCCTTCTCTCCTGAGATGCTGCCTGACCTGCTGAGTTACTCCAGCATTTTGTGATACCTTCGATTTGTACCAGCATCTGCAGTTATTTTCCTACACAGGTTAAAGTTAAACGTGGAAACAGGCCCTTCGGCCCAGCGAGTCCAGGCCAATCGCGTACACTACACACTGGGAACAATTTACAGTTTACAGAAGCCATTTCACCTACAAACCTGTATGCCTTTGGAGTGTGGGAGGAAAATGGAGCGCCCGGAGAAAACGCTCGCGGTCACAGGGAGAACATATAAACTCCGTACAGACAGCACCCATAGTCAGGATTGAACCCGGGTCTCTGGCGCTGTTATGCAGTAACTCTACCGCTGCGCCACTGTACCGCCCCGTCATCGCCCCAATGAAGAAGTAAATGGCCAGGATATGAAACAAATGTTTTTGAAAGACCTCCCTAACTGATTGAACCTTTGTTGCCGCAGGTTATGTTGAAGCTGCTGTGATCCCTGCTGGTGCCAGGAGGATTCGGGTGGCGGAGGAGAAACCAGCGCACAGCTTCCTAGGTAATCAACCATTATTCTCCGTCTCTCTGAAAATTTGGGGAGTGACGTTTGTCAAAAAAAAAACGAAACCTGTGCAATTGATTTTTTGAGTGTAAAGGTGTGACTGAGTGGAATTCACGGAAGGACCGCATGTGTGAGTGACTATCGATGTACATTAGCCAGCGGTGAGTTGGACTGGCTTGGTCACCTGCTGGGTTGCTCCTGGCTGTGTTTACTCTGTGCTCTGCGCTCTAGTGATTCATTAGGCCTGAGTAAGACCTCAGTAGTATCTGCCCCAATGTGAAACAAAAACTGCTAGAGAAACTCTGTGGGTCAGGCATCATCTGCGGAGGGAATGGACAGGCAACGTTCTGGATTGGGGGAAGAATCAGTCTGAAGAAGGGTCCCGACCAGAAATCATCTGTCCGTTCTCTCCACAGATGCTGCCTGACCCGCAGAGTTCCTCCAAGCACGTCATAAAGTTCATGTGTTCCAGGAGCAGAATTACGCCATTCGGCCCATCAAGACTACTCCGCCATTCAATGGAGAAAAATAAGAACATCATTCCATATGTTTTCTGTCGCTCCCACTGAAGACTTCTGATCAATGATGCAGCCCAAGGCACCACATCTGCTGTACATGGGTTCCACACAGGGGTCACAACCTCACAGAGTCAGAGTGTCAGAAACAGGCCCTTCGGCCCAACTCATCCATGCCAACCAAGATGCCCATCTAAGCTAGTGCCCCATATCCCTCTAAACCTTGCTCAACCGATAACCTGAGTCAGCTGGTGGCCATATGTGGCCGGGCCAACGAACACACATGGCACGATGGGCAGGAGAGCAAGCGTGCTGTCGGGCACTGCCATTTCTTTCTGCAAATCCCAAGGGTTGGCTGAATACAAGAGTACCATGGGGAGAACACAAGAGACTATAGACGCTCACATCTTAAGCAAAAAACAACGTGCTGGAGGATCTCAGCAGGCCAGGCAGAATATGTGGAGGGAAATGGACAGATGCTGCTTCGAGTCGGCTCACCTCTTCACACTATGCCCCATAGCAGCTACCGTGCCGATAAGATCTGGGTTCAAATCCCATTCCGTGACTTGAGCACAAAAAGCAAGGTTCATGCTCCAGCACAATTTGGAGGCATTCACCAAAGCTCTCTTTATCATTGCACCTTGTGGGAGCGTGTTGCATGCTAATTAACCGTTATGGTCCCGTCCCCCCCACCTCCCCCCCACTTTCAAAGCCCTTCTTTGAAACACTCTGTAATATCCTGATATCACCTTGCTTCCTAAATGCAAGCTTTTTCTGTTCTTCCGTGAGTGATGATCGTTCTAGCCGACCCAGCTCGTTGCTCCAGAATGCTAATTCTCCCAGCATGGAAACCAATTAGAGTAATGTCGGTGGGATTATGCAAGTCTTCTGAAGAAATGACTGAACTAATTCCTCATATTGTTGCCACGTGCTGCAAATGTAAAGCCTTTTATATCTAATCTGTCAGACGGACAGAAAGCTGGAAACAGAAGCTTGAAGACTGTCGGAACACTGAATTCCTGATTTCTGTTTGTGGACTAGAGGATTTAACCTTGTCACTGAGCAAAGAAGAGTAATGACTGCAGGCATTGTCTCGTGCTTAAAATCTAGGAAAATAATGAGGCATCCAACACATTAGAGAAATAGAGATACAATTAATGCTGGAATCTTGAGCAAAACACAAAGACTTTTTCTGATTCCTGATCCCAGGAATGATTGGGTTTACTTACGATGAGCATTTGAGGGCACTGGGCCTGCAGCCGTTGGCGTTTCGAAGGATGAGGCGGGAACTCATCGAAACCTACCTAATAGTGAATGCCCTGGGTTGTGTGGATGTAGACAAGATGTTTCCACGAGTGGGAGAGTCCAGGACCAGAGGCCCTCGCCTCAGAATAAAAGGAGTACCTAAAGAAAGGAGATAAGTAGGTGGTGAATCTGTGGAATTCATTGCCACAGGTGGCTGTGGAGGCCAAGTCAATGGATATTTTTAAGGCAGTGATTGACAGATTCTTGATTAGTCCGGGTGTCAAAGGTTATGGGGAAAAGGCAGGGGAATGGGGTTGACAGGGAAAGATAGATCAGCCATGATTGAATTGCAGAGTAGACTTGATGGGCTGAATGGCCTCATTCTGTTCCTATCATTTATGAATTTATGAAAACAAACCCAAGTTACCCAATCTCACTGAATTGCTGAATCAATCCCAGGCAACATCCTGGTGAATCTTCACTGCACCTTCTCCAGGGCAATGAATCTAAGCAAAGCTTTCAACTACGTTGGGGGAATAAGATGTATTCTAATTGAATCACTGGTCCAAATTTGATTGTGAATCCATCTCAGTATTAAACCCAAGGGCACGTGAAGAGTGCAGTGTGATGTGCAAGACCACAAGCTGAGCAGTGTTGCTGAGAATACCGTGGAGATTCGAGGAAATGCCACAGCACGCAGAGCACAGTCTGGCTGATAATTCCTTTTGAGCATTATAACTGGCGCACAATCTGATGGAGCGCTGAGATGAGGCAGTTAGTTCACTGACGTTCATGCAATGGACACTAATTTCAGACTATTCCAATTGCACTTGGCAATAAACTAGTTGATTATATTAATACTCAGATTAAGCCACAATTACTTTTGTCATTGAGTCTCGGTTAAGGGGCAAATTGCTCTAATTTATACGTCATGTGCAGTCTCCAAGATTAAAGCTGGCTTTAAAGTGTTGGAGATTTGAGTTCAGCAGACATAAATTGCTAAAGCTGATTAGAGTATGAAAGTGGGCATGAAGTTGGTAACGTGTCTCTGTTTACCATCGGATAGCTGAAAGAAGAACTCTAGCTAAACCAGCGACTTGTAAAGATCAGTCAGTTACCTGAACTATTGCAAGGTTTGTTTTAGTGAACCAGCATCTGCAGTTCCTTGTTTCTACATTGCAATGAGCTGTTCACACCTTGAACAAAAAAGCAAAGTGCTGGAGGAACTCAGCAGGTCAGGCAGCATCTGTGTAGGGAAGTGGACAGACAACGTTTTGGATCGGGACTCTTCTTCAGACCCTTTCTTGAGCATTTAGCATGACCTGCAGCATCGTTAGTAGCGAAATGGCCATTGTGTTAATAGTGGTCCTTCAAACAGCAACTGTCCCGCCTGGCATCCAGTTAGCAATAGGAGAGGACCACTCCAAACACAATGGCTACTTCACATCTGACGATGCTGAGGTAGGGTTGTGATCATGAGACATTGGAGCAGAATCAGGCCATTCGGCCCATCGAGTCTGCTCCACCATTCGATCATGGCTGATCTGTTTCTCCCTCTCAACCCGACTCCCCTGCCCTCCCTCCATAAACATGGAGGAAAGAAGATAAGACTTTTTTGCCTTCCATCACAGTGATGAATGTGGAGGAGCTGCTGTGATGGATGTGTATGTTAAATTTTTATGTGGTTGCGTGTTTTGTTGCTTTTTTGGTATGACTGTATGGCAAATCAAATTCCTCGTATGATTTACATACTTGTTTTTTTTCATACTTGGCTAAAAAAATCAATTACCATTGCAATTACAAAATGCTGGAGTAAATCCAGCAGGCAGCATCTGAGAGAAGGAATGGGTGACGGACGTTTTGGGTCGAGACCCTTCTTCAGTGTCCGTCCATCACCTATTCCTTTTCTCCACAGATGCTGCCTGACCCGCTGAGTTACTCCAGCATTTTGTGTCTATTTTGGTGTAAACCAGCATCTGCACTTCGTTCCTACAATAATTTAAATGGGGTGGCACTCAGGATGATGAATGGAAAAGCAAGAGTCTGTTCGATGATATAAAAACTGTCTCTGTGTGTCAGTGGGAAGACACCAACAGATTAAAAGATGTTTACGGGGACACTAAGAACTGCAGATGCTTTAATTCAGTGTGAAATTTAAATTAGTCTGAAGAAGGGTCCCGACCAAAAATGTCACCTAACCATTCCCTCCACTGACGCTGTCTGACCCACTGATTTCCTCCAGCACTTTGCGTTTCGCTGAAGATTCCAGCATCTGCAGTTCCTTGTGTCCCCATATGCATCTTTTAATTTGTTTCACAAGTCACCTATCTATGTTCTCCAGGCTCTTAGCTGCCTGACCAGCTAAGTTACTCCAGCACTCTGTGTCTGTGGAATGTAGTTTGTATCGAAAGATTTGGGAACAAGGCTCATTTCAACTGGAAGTGATGAAAAATTTAGAAAGGAGCATTTGGAAAGGAGCACTCCAAAGACGTACAGGTTTGTAGGTTAATTGGCTGGGCAAATGTAAAAAGAAAATTGTCCCTAGTGGGGGTAGGATAGTGTTAATGTGTGGGGATCGCTGGGCGGCGCGGACCCGGTGGGCCGAAGGGCCTGTTTCTGCGCTGTATCTCTAAATCTAAAAATCTAAATCTAAAATTAAGTTCCAAAGGTGCTCACATTCAATAACACAGGTCGATCGAAAAGAGCTCGCATTTTTCTAGCACTTTTCATGACTTACAAATGATCGACTCAAAATGCTTCGCAATCAGTGAAGCCAGTGATTTAATTTTAAAAAGTGAGAATTGCTCAGAAGGTCAAACAGCATCTGTGGAAAGAGAAACAGCTAATATATCATAAATTCTGGGACCAGTCAGAACCGGAAGTTAGAACTGAGAAAGAGATTATTTTTAGTGGAGAGAGGATGGGGCGGAGTGAGCAGAACAACAGGAAGATCTCTGAGAGCATGAGTCTAAATCAAAGATACTAGAGGAGCAAGATGAACCACTCCGTTGAAATCGCCTATACTGAAGTGTAGTACGCAAAGGAGCGTAACGTCCGCCATTTTACTAGGCAAAACCCGCCGTTCGCTATGCCTCTCGCAGTGTAATCAGTGTTTTGGGGGAACAGTATGTGTGATGATACCATAAAAATGCAGAATATATCTCATCTATCAATTCACAGATTTTTGTTATTTTTCTTTTTAAATGATTCGGCAGGTTTCTGCTGACTAAAATGGCACCATGAAATACTACAGTTTTTAGGGTCGAGTGGTCTATCTTGCTCTGCTCGATTATCTTTGGTCTAAATGGCTTAATGGGGGCAATTACAAGTCCTTACGTTTCTTTGTGTAATGTGTTAATCGAGAGATTGTGGGACATGCTCTATAGGCCAAACTATACAAACATAACCTGCTTAATTCATAACCTGCTTAATATTGATGGATTTGGTGAACAGTTTCAACCAGGCCATCTGACAGCCTCGTGTCTTGAGGATGTCTAGCTGTCTGGAGCCGTGGCCAACTGGCTGTTTTACAGAACAGCCAGATGGTGACCTCAAACAACTGCGAGCCACTGGCCTGCTCCTGGTTTCATCATCTGCATCGGAGCACAAACCAGAAGCAAGGGGCTGACAATAATCCCTGCACACGTGTCACACACACATACCATACACACACACCCAACACACTTGCACATACACTACACGCACACACAAGTACACACATCACACACGCACATACACACACACACACACCATATACCTACAGACACCATACACATACACTACACACACACACACACACACACAAGTACACACATCACACACGCACGCGCACACACACACACATACACACACACACACACCATATACCTACAGACACCATACACTCATACCCACATTCACATACACTACACACACAAGCGTGCACACATCACACTCACACACGCACCATACACCCACAAACACTCCAAATACACATACACACATCCCATATGCACATAAACCTACCTCCACACACACAAAGAGCACACACACACTCCACATATACACTCAAACACACACACACCTTAATTCTTCACACAACCACACACACACTTAATTCCCCACTCCCCCCACACACACACACAAACACACACACACACACACACACACACACACACACACACACACACACACACACACACACACACATGTTAGACACTCTAATTTTTTTGAATGATAGTTTTGGGAGATAACGATTCTCATCCATTGTTTCCCTGCAGCTATGTGCTGATTTCTCTCAAAAGAAGAAAAAGATATTTGGCCACAAAATGTCTGCGGACTAAATCAGTTTGTTGTCTTTCTTTCGCCAGCGTTAAAAGACTCCACAAAACAATCCATCAACAGTGACTGGAAGATCGAGCTGCCTGGCGAGTTTCCAATGGCTGGAACCACAGTGCATTATGTGAGGCGGGGACTGTGGGAGAAGATGTCTGCCAAGGGGCCGACCAAAACAGCGCTTCACTTAATGGTATCTCTCTCGCTCTCTATCATTGCTTTCGGAATGCTGAGATCCCAGTGGATCATCCGTAAATTTAGGATATCGTTAAAGCTTGAGATCTCGGGTTGACCTTTTTTGTTGCATGTTGATGTCGGGATGCCTCACAGGTGGAAACCACCTTATTTCAGCGGTGACTAATTTGACAAGATTTCCCTGACGTGATGAGAATATTAATTCATTCGTGATCAACACAAAAAGCTGGAGTAACTCAGCGGTTCAGACAGCGTCTCTGGAGAAAAGGAATAGGTGACGTTTCGAGGCGAGACCCTTCTTCAGACTGAGAGTCAGGGGAAAGGGAAACGAGGGATATAGACGACGATGTGGAGAGATATAGAAGAAATGAACGAAAGATATGCAAAATAAAGTAACGATGATAAAGGAAACAGGCCATTGTTAGCTGTGGCCTCGGTGGGAACGAGTACAGACAATGAGGCTCAACAAGACGATTTTGAAGCTGGTACGACTTGGGTGGGGGTGGGATGGAGAGAGGGGGAATGCAGGGGTTACAAAGTTAGAGAAATCAATAGTCATACCACTGGGGTGTACGCTGCCCAAGCAAAATATATGGTACCGTTCCTCTAATTTGCATTTGGCCTCACTCTGACAATGGAGAAGGCCTAGGACATTAAGGTCAGTTTGGGAATGGGAAGGGGAATTAAAGTGTTTGGCAAGCGGGAGATCAGTTAGGTCAAAGCGGACTGAGCGAAGGTTTTCAGCGAAACGATCGCCCATCGGTGTTCTGATCCGTACTGGACATTGAGAGAGGAAAGGAGTAGTGACATTCTGCCAGGGAACAGATTGGTTCAGGAAATAACATTCAGTTTTAAAGCTGCTTTTTAGTCTTTTATACTGTCAAGACATTTCGTGTTGGGATTTAAGAAGAGTTGGTAAAGCTGCATTTAATCCTCTTCCCCAGTTGCCCCAAAGTTCTCTGATTATTTCACTGGGCATCAAGTGTCAACAGTGTGGAGATGCTGCCAGACTTGCTGAGAGCTGGTAGTGTTACCTGTTTTCATGCAGATCTCCAGCCTCTGCGGCATTTTGCTTTTGGGGAGTCGCCAGGGTTCATTGTGTGTCGCTGACAGTGGAGTGAATGTTGTGACCCACGTCACCAGAGTCTCACACATTCACTGCATTCGGTTTCTGAACTTGGCAAACATTCGGTTTCTGAACTTGGGCGGCACGGTGGTGCAGCAGTAGAGTTGCTGCCTTACAGCGAATGCAGCGCCGGAGACTCAGGTTCAATCCTGACTAAGGGTGCTGTACTGTACGGAGTTTGTACGTTCTCCCCGTGACCTGCGTGGGTTTTCTCCGAGATCTTCGGTTTCCTCCCACACTCCAAAGACGTACAGGTTTGTAGGTTAATTGGCTGGGCAAATGTAAAAATTGTCCCTAGTGGGTGTAGGATAGTGTTAATGTGTGGGGATCGTTGGGCGGCACGGATCCGGTGGGCCGAAGGGCCTGTTTCCGCGCTGTATCTCTAAATCAAAAATTGGGATTTCACCCCCTTGTCTCACAATTGCTAGTTCACCTTCAGATAGCTACACAAATATAGCACATGGTGTATACATCCAGGACACCTTTAACTTACAATGTTTAGTTGATTGAGTTGCAGATAGACACTTAAGTGCTGGAGTAACTCAGCGGGTCAGGCAGCATCTGGAGAAAAAGGATGGGTGACAATTCGGGCCGGGACCCTTCTTCAGAGCCCTTCTTGAGTTGAGTTGAGTTCAGTTTAAGGATTAGGAACATTATGAAATAGCTTCAGAACATAGAACAGTACTCGAAGGAAAAAGGCCATCGAGCCCACAATGTCTGTTCTGAACACGATGGCCATGACCAACTTTTATCTGCCTGCACATAATCCATATCCCTCCATTCCCTGCATATCCACCCCTCGGTGAAACCTCCCTCCTCCCTCCATCCCTCCCTCCCTCCCATGTGCATATCGAAACGCCTCTTAAATGCCAACATCTGCCTCAGCTATCACCCCCTGGCAGCACTTCCAGCCACTCACCTCCCTCTGTGTAAAAAAAACATGCTCCACTCAGCTCCTCTCCAAACTTTGCCCCTCTCCAAGTAATGCCCTCCAGTAGTTGAAGGTACAGGGGTAAGTTATTACTTCATGCAATAACTTTAAGCTTCACATTTTTAAGCTGCTGTTATCAGTAGCGGTTTAATGCGTATTATTTTAGGTTAAAATACATAGAAACATAGAAAACAGGTGCAGGAGTAGACCATTCGGCCCTTCGAACCAGCACCACTCATGATCAATATGATCATGGCTGATCCTCCAAAATCAGTACCCCGTTCCGGCTTTTTCCCCATATCCCTTGATTCCCTTAGCCCTAAGAGCTAAATCTAACTCTCTCTTGAAAACGCGGGTTAATACGGGTTAATTCAATTGTTGTGTCCATTACGCGCTGTCAGCTCCATCTTTTTATCATTAACTATGGACAGAAATTTGTAAATGGAAACAATTTCTTAGACCTTGGAATCAGAGGGCATCGACCAATTTATGTTAAGATTGCTTACGAGTTAAAATGCCATGAGCTTTTAATTGATTTTATACAGTCTCTGGGAGCTCGCTGGAGCAGAGTAAGTGGTTCTTTTTATATCACCAGTATCTCATAGCACTTACCGTCTTGAGGATGTGTGGGATGTTTAATTTCAAATCTGACATGCGAGTTCATGCCCTCAAGGCCCAGATTCCGGAGGTGGTGAGTTACAACAGGTGTTTAAGGACTGAGAAACAAGGAATGCTTGAAATCCTCAGCAGGTCAGGCAGCATCCATCCGCGGAGTTAACACTTCAGGTCGGACCTGTCCTCAGATCTGAGACATCGCCTTGGTTTGCCACAGATGGTGCCTGATGTGTGTGGAGGATTTCCAGCTTGTGCATGGCTTTGCTTTTTTAAAAACATATATATTGCTTTGAAGTAAAAGACCATGGATTTTAACTGCGTTGGTAGGGATTTCCAGCAGAAATAGTCCTTACTGAAGGCAGCAGTTTCAAGCAGTAGTTTTCTTAGGGGTACACAAGTGCAAGTAGATGTCAATAGTCAAGAGTGTTTTATTGTCATGTGTCCCAGATAGAACAATGACATTCTTACTTGCTGCAGCACAACAGAATATGTAAGCATAGTACACTGTAAATAATAATAATAATAATAATAATAATAATAATAATAATAATAATAATAATAATAATAATAATAATAATAATAATAACGATAATAATAATAATGATAATAATAACAATAATAATAATAACAATAATAATAATAATAATAATAATAATAATAATAATAATAATAATAATAATAATAATAATAATAATAATTATAATAATAATTATAATAATTATAATAATAATAATAATAATAATAATAATAATAATAATAATAATAATAATAATAATAATGATAATAATGATAATAATAATAATAATAGTCTATTTATTCACAAAATGCTGGAGTAACTCAGCAGGTCAAGCAGCATCTCAGGAGAGAAGGAATGGGTGACGTTTCGGGTCGACCCGAAACGTCACCCATTCCCTTTCTCCTGAGATGCTGCTTGACCTGCTGAGTTACTCCAGCATTTTGTGAATAAATACCTTCGATTTGTACCAGCATCTGCAGTTATTTTCATATAATAATAGTCTATTGTAGTTCAGAGCTTATTGAGGTTGTAGTGTTTAATAGCCTGATGGCTGTGGGGAAGAAGCTGTTCCTGAACCAGGAAGTTACAGTTTTCAGGCTCCTGTACCTTCTTCCCAATTGCAGTGGTGAAATGAGTGTGTGGCCAAGGTGGTGTGGGTCTCTGATGATGCTGGCCGTCTTTTTGAGGCAGCGACTCCGATAAATCCCTTCGATGGTGAGGAGGTCAGAGCCGGTGATGGACTGGGCAGTGTTCACACTACTCACTGCCCAGTCCTTGATGTGGACACCATACTGCAGCTTCCCAGTGACAGACACATTCTGAGAATAAATCATTTAAGACACAGCTATTTCAATATCCAGAGGAGAATGAAGGGCAAATGCAATGTCCTGGGCTGCAGTGTAGGTACACAAAGGCTGGTGGCACATTAAAATGGAGCCAGCATGCTGGAGTTTAGTTTTAGTTTAGAGATACATTGTGGAAACAAGCTCCTCGGTTCACCAAGTCCATGGCGACCATTGATCTATGTTATCCACTTATGCATCGTACACACTAGGGGCAATTTACAGTAGCCAATTAACCTACAAACCTGCATGACTTTGGGATGTGGGAGGAAACTGGAGCACCTGGAGAAAACCCACGCGGACACACAGAGAACGTGCAAACTCCACACAGGCAGCACACATGGTCAGGAGCGAACCCGGGTCTCCAGCGCTGTGAGGCAGAAGCTCTACCACTGGGCCACTGTGCCACCATTGTACTTTGCATCAGTTCATCCGTGGGTTTCCAGGAAGCCTTTAACTGCAGACACAAGGACCATATTGAAATTCTGAATATTGGATGAGAATTGATGCTATTCAGCTGATGTGTTGCAGAGACCACAGAATTGTTGATATTTACCGGGCCTGTGGTGTCCGTGCTGGTTGCCCGGGAGGTTGTGTTACTCCTATTTCCCAGCTGTCAGTCCGTAGCCCTTTGCGTCGTGGCTCTTCAAATGCCCGTCCTGGTAGAAACAGGGAACTGTAAGTGCTGGTTTACAAAAAAACCCCATAAAGTGCTGGAGTAACTCAACAAGTCAGGCTGCATCTCTGGAGAACATGGATAAGTGACTTTTAGGGTCGAGACCTTTCATCGGACCCTCTTTTGAAGTAGGTTCCCGACCTGTAATGTCACCTGTCCATGTTCTCTAGAGATGCTGCCTGATCCGCTGAATGACTCCAGCAGCTGTGACTTCTTTTGCTCATCCAGGTACTTCCCAAAACACGGGGAAGGTCAGCATCCTTCCATCCTTCCAGGCAGTGAGTTCCAGACTCCCACTTTGAAATAATAAATTCCCACTAATCCTGACTTTTTTGTTCTCTCCCCCTGGGGTCTGACCTCTTCACCCTGCAATGGTCCTTCATAATTGATTATCTCCACAGACAACAACTGCACCCGGCATGTCTTGTCACAACTCGATTCCCTGGATGTAGCTACATTCTCGGAAATCTCCGCTGCAACCTCTCTAGCACCGTCTCTTCCTGTAATGTATTGACCAGAACGGTCCACAGAACTCTAGCTGTGTCTAAACCAACATTCCATATGGTTTCCTGCTTCTGTACACTCTGCCTCTGACACTAAAGGCAAGATATCCTGTATATTTTCTCGACAACTCTATTCACCTAACCCACTACTTTCAGGGATCTGTAGACATGATCCCCGAGGTTGCTCTCTTCCCCAACACTCCTAAGGATCCCATCAATTATCCTTGCCCCGTCTGCCCGGCTCAGGGGCTTCATACTTCCCTGGGCTGAATTCCACTTCCCGCTTCTGCTGCCCCCCCCCCCAACCACTCCAATGATTTCTATCTGCAACCTAGAACTTAATTCTTTTCTCACTATCAACCCCATTGCTAACCTGGTGCTCACATTTAATTCCACGTTGTTTATATATATCACAGACAGCAAATAGAGCCTGTGTACATGAATCTTGAATGAGCTTCGTTGCCAGCTCATGACGGAGTGTCCGAGCCTGTGTCGTTGTAAGGAACTGGCAGCTGCCAAAGGACTCATTGACCTTGGCCTATTTGTGTGAGCCCACATAACTTCATTAGATCCTCAGGGCTTAACATCGGCCATAGATCTGCACTGCTACCTGGTCTCACTGCCTGTGAATAATTGCCAGACTTCAGGGCTCCCAGCAGATGCACCTGGACCTCCCCCACCAGAACCTCCAGTGTTGTGTCCAAAATCAAAGTGCCTGCATCCTCCCCATGTTGTGACGCTCGCCATGTTTTCCCAGATTAGATTCACTTTCTGGATGACTACCAGTAGGTGCTCCAATCATGCCCGGCTTTGGCTGGTAAAAACTCCACTTAATTGCCTCCCAATATTGGCCACTTGCTGATACATCCTGAGAATCAAAATTAGCGCAGCCTTGGTGCTGAAATCATTGAAGTTACCAATAGCACCCGGTTGCTTTGACATCAACAAGAATAGTTTAATTGTCCATTGGCTCCCTTATGTCAGAGGCAGTTGAATTTAGTGTCATAGATCCGTGCAGCATGGAAACAGGCCCTCTAGCCCAACTTACTCATGCTGACCAACATGTCCCATCTACACTAGTCCCACCTGCCTGTGTTTGGCCCATATCACCTCTAAACCTACCAAATCCATGTGCCTGTCTAAATGTTTCTTAAACATTGCGATAGTAACTGCTTAAACATTGTAATAGTACCTGCAAACCGACGAAAGCAACTAACTAAAGTGACTTGACAGTATAGACTTAAAAGTCCCCATTACAAAGGCACTTGTTTTATACATGTAGCTCCCACTGATTGGTGTTTTCTTTTAAATCAGTGTAGTCAAAAAGATGAATGACCTTTCCAAAGAATGACATTTTCTCAATAACGTCACTGCAAAAATCTCAGTTGCCTGACCTCCAATTCTTTAGCACCTTGTCGTGAAATCCATCAAGGTGCACTTCGTGGGATTTACATTTTTAAGATGATTTTAATCCTAAGGCAAAACAAGTCCTTACTGTTCTTACCACTGATTGATCGCTTAAGGGCAGAATAAAAATGCCAGAAATATTCATTTTGAGCAGTGTTTTTTTTTGTGACGGTTTGCTATCAATATGGTGTTTGAGCGCCTCTAAAAACTAAATTACTGAGGGGCGTCACGGTGGCGAAGCGGTAGAGTTGCTGCCTTACTGCGCCAGAGACCCGAGTTCAATCCTGAACACGGGTGCTGTCTATACGGAATTTGTACGTTCTCTCCGTGACTTGCGCGTTTTTTTCTCCAGGTGCTCTGGTTTCCTCCCACGCTCCAAAGACGTACAGGTTTGTAGTTTAATTGGCCCTAGTGTGTGTAGGATAATGTTGGTGTACAGCGATCACTGGTCGGCGTGGTCTCGGTGGGCCGAAGTGCCTGCTTTGTATCTCTAAACCAAACTAAACTAAATTGATGTACAGCAGCTAATCTTAGGCCCCCTCGGTCATGGCTGACCAGGGGTGATGCATCCTAGTTGGCTGCTTGCTCCACACCTCGGCTAGAGCAGCTAATAGTGTCACCTGAATTGTTATACTTTTGCCGACAAATAAAAACATTGATTGTGTGAGTCTTGTTTTTGATTTTAAAAAAGCCTAAAACATTGATAACAATATCAATAATATAACTCTCAGATTTACAGAATTATTCTGCAGAATGTTAAAATGCTGTTACATGACTGTTTTTCAGTCAGAGAGTTGTAAATCTGTGGAATTCTCTGCCTCAGAAGGCAGTGGAGGCCAGTTCTCTGAATGCATTCAAGAGAGAGCTAGATAGAGCTCTTAAGGATAGCGGAGTCAGGGGGTATGGGGAGAAGGCAGGAACGGGGTACTGATTGAGAATGATCAGCCATGATCACATTCAATGGTGGTGCTGGCTCGAAGGGCCGAATGGCCTACTCCTGCACCTATTGACTATTGTCTATTGTCATAACTTTCTTTATGTCAAATTTCTGTTATTTTGCAAAATAGGTGCTGTTATTCCATGATAGAAGCTATGGCATCCACTATGAATACACAATCCCGGTGAACAAGTCAAATGAAGATAGCAATGTGATGCAAAAACCGCTGGAACCTCTTTACTTGTGGACAAACATGGGCTGGGGGAACTGCAGTGTCCACTGTGGAGGAGGTAAAGTAAATAATTAGCTGCCATTTTGCATCTGCCATGGGCCGACAAGGGATATCAATGATATGCCCAAATTCCAGTTGTACTTATATAAATAATACTGTCTGATTTGCTCTATTACGTTTGATTGTATCCTTATGCATTGTTTTCACTGGAGAAATGTGATGGGAGGATTGTGTGTGGACTAGATGGTCCAGAGATTATGAATGAGGGAGTGTGAAAAAGAGGAGAGAATTGGGTGGGATGTAACTTGAGAAGAAACGTGGAGGAATTTGGAGAAGGAATACATGTTCTCTGTAGAGTAACCAAGCCAGCTTTTGTCAACCCTCCACCCCTTTATCTCTGTAAACCCGTGAGTTTACTTCCCTCAAGTGAGATTTACTTTTGAAACCAAATTCATCTCGTTTCATTTGGACAGGTACGTGGATGGAAAAGAATAGATGGATGTGGGGCAAAAACAGGCAAATGGAGCTAGCTCAGGTAGGCATCTTGGTCAGCATGGGCAGGTTTGGCTGAGGGGCCTGTTTCAGTGCTGTATGACTCTGACATCAGACAATGGAATAGCTTTCATTTGTCTACCTTAACTAAACTGAGGGATTGAAAGTGAATGATAGAATAAAAAGAACTGCAGATGCTGGTTTACAAAAAAGGACACAAAGTGCTGGAGTAACTCAGCGGGTCAGGCAGCATCTCTGGAGAAGATGGATAAGCGACGTTTCAGGTCAGGACCCTTCTTCGGACTCATTTTATTGAGCAGGGGAAGAAAGCTGGGAGAGAGGAAGGGCAGGACAAAGCATTAATAGGTGAACACAGGCGAGGGGGGATTTGATAGGCAGATCAAAGGACAGAGATTAAAAGCGTGAGACAAAGGGATTGAAGAGTTGCGAATGCTGAAGCTAGAGGAAAGAATGTGGGTGGACGGGGAGAGGGAGGGGAGAAGTAGATATATCCAGGTGGGTGTGGGGGAAGAAAGGGGAGCGGGAGGGGGATAGAGTTGTAAAAGGTTACCTAAAATTGGATATTGCTGGGACTACTTTGTGTATCCAAGGACTACTTTGTATGCCTGTGTATATAAGTGATTGGTGTGATTAGGCGGTCACTCTGGATCCAGGCGGCCTTGGAATAAACAGCCTGGAGTTAAGCTCCACCATGATAACATCTTAAACATGTGTACTCGTGGTCCTTCCAGAGTCACAACAAAGGTACAACAGGTACCGGACCACGAAGTACAACATGGTGGCAGCGGTGGGATGTTTAGCCTAGAAAAAGAAAACAACAAAAACCCCAAGAAAAAAGGTTAACAAGTGCATTTAAAAAAAAAAAAAAAGTAAGAAGGTTAACGAAAAGGAACCCAGCAGGTACAGTAGGAAGAGTGAATGGTAAAACGGGATTTAAGTACAAGTGCAAACTACTGCACTCCTGTAAGGTCTTGATGAGAACACAACTGAAACATTGTGCATATGTCTGGTCTCTATACCGAATGAAGCTTACACTTGTGATAGAGTGCACCTGGTTGACTCTTGCAGTGGGAGAATTAAGGTTAAGCAGGCTGATGACCTTAGCCGTGTCTGAGTTTGGACATGTGAGTTGACCACATTGAAACAGGCTAAAACCTTGTGAGATCCTGGCAGGGTAGACGCAGAGAGGCTGAAATGTCCAGAGGTCAGTCTCCGAATAAGGGGTTGGTTGTAACAGAGAAAAGAAGAACATTCTTCAACCAGGGGAATGGTGAATCTTTGGAGTTTACTACCCAGGAATGGTATGGAGATTCAGACACTGTATATTCAAGACAGAGATTTTTCAATATTGAGGGGAACCATCAAGGGATATGGGGCCCTGTGTTGCTGAGGTAAATCAGCCTTGGTTTTAGTGAATGTTAGAACAGGTGCATAGGGTCGAATGGCCTACTCCTGCTTCTATTTATGATGTCCTTAATGGAAGGCTTCAAGCCACAGTCAGATAGCAAAGGAAACAGGAGCTTGCAGAAAGTAAACAATGTTTTAAAGATAAAGAATCTGTCCTTCCCTGACAACCATCCAAGCAGACATTTTGTGGAGGCATCAAATCTCAGAGTTAAACGCAAAAGACTAGATTTTATAAAATTGCTTTTGTGGTGAGAATCCTGGTGCAGTCAGAGTGGTGCCCTTGGCTATTTCAGGCTCACTATAAACAGAGTCGGTGTAAGTTCTACCTTTTAGCTGTAAATTATTCATCGGCACTTCTCAGGAACAAATGATTGAAATTGCACTCAACGGTGGGAAGACAGAACTCCACTGGGAACAGTGGCTAATAGACCCAACATCACCCCACAGCATCGAACGCCCGAAGGCACAGTGCAGGTAACATCACCGCTGAATATATCAGAGCTTCACTAAAAACAAATAATTCTGCAGGCCAATTACATTGGGCATTCGCGTCCCTACAGAGCACAGAGGCAATTAGAAAGAGGACATTGCTTTTAGACTCTTTCATAACTTCAGGATATTACAAAACTCCTCATGATCAATAAAGTATTTTTAAGCTGCTGCCACTTTCATAATGCAGCGAAGCTGGCAGCTCTTTCCTCCTTCACAGCGAGGTCCCGTTAACTCCATTGAGATAATGAGTAATGAAATTAATTGAGGGCGAGTGATTCACCAAAGGACTACACCTGCTTCTGGTTTCAATGTTCCTAATGAAAGAAGATGAGCCAGTGTGATTTCCAACAGTGATTTCCAACCAGCCAGTGAGACTTCCCACTCAGTTCTATCGTATGACCCGAGGGAGCAAACCAGGCCTTCCTTTCACTTCTCTCTGAACTGAAGCTTCATTGACATTGTGGCATCTCTTTGCACTCATTGATACATCTGTTGTGGTTTTAAGCCAGTCGGATGGTACCTGAATTGACGCGAGTTAGCAAATAGTTGCAGTGTCTGGGATCCGTTGCCCATCAGTCTGCCATTACCCAGAGTTACTGTCAAATGAAGCCCATGGCTTTGGTGAAGATGGGTTGAATCACATACAGGTGACCTGCTGACTCTGGGAAAGGCACCACTCGGTTGTGGTGTGAATGCGTCTTCGAGAAATGAGCATCACTCTCCACTACGAGCTGTTAAGCCACTGGGCTTCCGGGACTGTGTGAATCAGTTTAAGTGTGCTACTACCCTGTCTCCAACCCTGCTGCACCTGGGCACAGTAGGTCCACAACTGGGTACAACAGGGCAACACCGAGATCAGAAGGGCTGATCAGAAACCTGTAACCAGGTCTGCATCTGGGAAATTTATAAACAAGGTAGAAAGGTAATGTTATTTACTCTGCATTTTTATATATAAATTGTTCACTCAAATTCCTTCCTGATCTTTTTCCTTATGCAATAACTGTCTGTACTCTAAATGGCATCCATAAAAAAAAATTAATGCTGAATAACTAGTCTACAGGGGGGCCCATAGCAGAAGTGTCCACGTCGCGGGGCTGGAAACTGGAAGTGTCCTGGGCTAATTCTGCTACCACCATCGTCTACTGTACAAGTGTTGGCTCCCACTGATTGTCGCCGGAAGCTTGTGTCCTTTTCAGGACGAACGATGACAGTGATGTAATATTTGAATGATGGACACGAAAGAAGAAGAAGTCTACAGGGGGATTTGTTAATAGTTGAGGGAGTTCTGTGGAATAAGAAAATAACTGCAGATGCTGGTACAAATCGATTTATTCACAAAATGCTGGAGTAACTCAGCAGGTCAGGCAGCATCTCGGGAGAGAAGGAATGGGTGACGTTTCGGGTCGAGACCCTTCTTCAGACTGATGTCGGGGGTGGGACAAAGGAAGGATATAGGTGGAGACAGGAAGATAGAGGGAGATCTGGGAAGGAGGAGGGGAAGGGAGGGACAGAGGAGCTATCTGAAGTTGGAGAAGTCGACGTTCATACCACCGGGCTGCAAACTGCCCAGGCGAAATATGAGGTGCTGCTCCTCCAATTTCCGGCCTCACTATGGCACTGGAGGAGGCCCATGACAGAGAGGTCAGACTGGGAATGGGAGAGGGAGTAAAAGTGCTGGGCCACCGGGAGATCAGTTGCGTTAATGCGGACCGAGCGCAGGTGTTCAGCGAAGCGATCGCCGAGCCTGCGCTTGGTTTCGCCGATATAAATAAGTTGACATCTAGAGCAGCGGATGCAATAGATGAGGTTGGAGGAGGTGCAGGTGAACCTCTGTCTCACCTGGAAAGACTGTTTGGGTCCTTTGATGGAGTTGAGGGGGGAGGTAAAGGGACAGGTGTTGCATCTCGTGCGGTTGCAAGGGAAAGTGCCCGGGGTTGGGGTGGTTTGGATAGGAAGGGACAAGTGGACCAGGGAGTTACGGAGGGAACGGTCTCTGCGGAACGCAGAGAGGGGAGGGGATGGGAAGATATGGGCAGTGGTGGGGTCCTGTTGTAGGTGACGGAAATGTTGGTGGATGATATGTTGGATCCGCTGGCTGGTGGGGTGGAAGGTGAGAACGAGGGGGATCTTGTCCTTGTTGCGAGTGGGGGGAGGGGGAGCAAGAGCGGAGCTGCGGGATGTAGAAGAGACCCTAGTGAGAGCCTCATCTATAATGGAGGAGGGGAAGCCCCGTTTTCTGAAGAACGAGGACATCTCGGAAGCCCTAGTCTGAAACACCTCATCCCGGGCGCAGATGCGGCGTAGACGGAGGAATTGGGAGTAGGGGATAGACTTTTTGCAGGGGACCGGGTGGGAAGAAGTGTAGTCCAGATAGCTGTGCGAGTCGGTGGGCTTGTAGTAAATGTCCGTCACTAGTCTGTCTCCTGTGATGGAGATGGTGAGGTCCAGAAACGGGAGGGAGATGTCAGAGATAGTCCAGGTATATTTAAGGGCAGGATGGAAATTGGAGGTGAAGTGTATGAAGTCAGTTCTGTGGATCTGTTTCAGTAGGTTCTCGACCTCTGCCTCACTCTGTGCCTATCTTCCTGGTCTGACGATCCTGTGCAGTGTGCGGCATGTGTGATACCTGTGTCATCCAGATACAGTCTAGGTTATACTTACCGACAGGGTGATGGAAAAAGATGCAGTAACTCTCCTTGAAGGAAATTGGGTGGATATTGGATAGGGGTAAGGGAAAGGGGAGAGCCATTTCCAACAGCCAGACCTCGCAAACATTTGTTGCCATGCAGCTTGAAATCGTGGGACAGGACCAGCAAATGGCCAAACGCTCTGTCAATGCATTTTAACAATACTCTCTTGTTTAAGTGTGCTGACAGCTGAACGAAAGTAGATGTTCTTTGATATTCTGAGCAAAAAGGACTGGGACTTTAAAAAAATGGACAGAGGTATTTAACACGAAACATGGAGAGCAAATAATCTGGCGGAGAAGCGTACCGATCACACAGCAGCAAATTTATGCTTTACAAATGCATGAAAAAAAAATCATAGAATATCTATGACCAAGAAGGAGGCCATTTGGTCCATTGTGACTGTGCCGGTCAAAATTGAGCTACCTAGTCCGATCCTACCTTCCCACTCTGGGTTTGTACCCTGAAGGTCACAGCACCTCAACTGTACACACAAGTATTGTTTAAATGAGATAAAAAGCTTGCTGCCTTCAGCACCTATAAAGAAGACCTCTATCACCCTCTGGCTGAAAAAAAACATCTTTGCTTATCCCCCATCTAATCCTTTTACCAATTACTTTAAATCTATGTCCCTGGTTTTTGATCCTTTGGCTAAGGGAACTAAGTCCTACCTATTCAGTGATTCCGTGCACTACTCCCTGCAGATACTTATGTTCCAAGACAACATCAGTCTGTCCAATCTTTCCTCAAAACTGCAATTTCCCAGCAGCGAACCTCAGGTACTCAGTCCACATGTGCCGACCGGAATCGCGGAAAGAAGGGCTTTCTATCGTAGCCTGCCTGAGCAAGAATCACATTATTCCCCACTTTCCTTTGCTGCACATCATCATTGCAGGTTGTGAAATTCCGTGGCAATTGTCCTACGATTGATGGCATTAGAACATCCTGTCAGGTACGTCAATACAATGTGATTTTCTCCACGTCATTGTGCCCAGTTTAGTTTAGTTTAGTTTAGTTTAGTTTAGAGATACAGCACAGAAATAGACCCTTTGGCCCGCCGAGTCTGTGCCAAACAGCGATCACGCCCACACACCAAACACACTAGGGCCAATTTACAATTTTCACCAAAGCCTACAAACCTGTATGTCTTTGGAGTGTGGGAGGGAATCGGAGGACCTGGAGAAAACCCACTGGGTCATAGGGCGAATGTACAAACTCCATAAAGACAGCACCCATAATCCAGATCGAACCCGTGTCTCTGGTGCTGTAAGGCAGCAACTCTACCACTGCACCACTGTGGTTGAATTATACAGAGAGGCAGCTTCAGAGATTGAATGCAGAAACCTAGTTCCAGAAACTAATCAGCGCCATTCCTTCAGCAATGAATCACCATTGGCTGTCTCCCAAATACCGTGTTAAATCCTCTACAGTCAAACAATTCAGTATCATTGTTTAAAATTGCCACTGTCAGGTTCCAAATTCTGACTCCATGCTGGCTCAGAAACAGCAAGTGCTGTTGAAAAGCTCAAGATGAATTTCTCTACAGCTGCACAAGTCTCAGACACACGGCTGATGGCTCTTCAGGTGCCCCTTGAAACTACAGAGTCACACCATTCGAAGCACTCTGCCGGCTCCTGGAGAGTGATGCTTCCTTCATCATGCTTGCTCCAAAGTTTCCTGAATGGCTGGGAGAGGGTTGCACATTCAGCGATCTCAAGGGACTGGTGGATCACATCAGTCTAAGTGGAGGGGGAAAGGGAGGGGGAAACAGGACCACAGGACCACAACCAGGCACACTTGGGTGGAGGCTCAGTCAGGTCCTCTGTTAGGATCTGAGCACAGTCTCTGAGCGACTGCAGGGGGATGGGGAGGAGTTGGGGGGAGAGGAGGGGGAAGGGGTTGAACCAGTCCTTGTGGAGTGGGGAGGATGAGTGACCCCCTCCCATCGATCAGCAGACCGTGAGGTGTGACGGACGTCAGCAGGTGCTTTCGGGGACGGTCCTGGGGCTGAGGGAGGAGGACCCTAACTTCCACTGGGACAGCAGTGCAGGCACGAGGGGGAGCGTTTCCTCAGCTCACCTGTGAGTGAGACCCACACTGTGGAGGGCAGCCTGCAGAAACATTGCTCCTCAGGAGATAGAAGTCCCAGCACGGCTCAATATTCCCTCATGATGTAGCAGGCCATTCAGCCCATCGAATCTCCGTTGACTCACAGAGCAATCCCATCCATCCAATTCCCCCACTCATTTTACCTGAAACATATTCTCCCAGGATTGCAATCAACTCCCTCCAGATTTTACCACTCACCTGCACTCTCGGGGCAATTTACAGCAGCCAAGTAATCCACCAACCTGCATGTCTCTGGCATTTGGGAGGAAGGCATCCACACAGCACCCAAGAGGAACCCGCGCGGTCACAGGGAGAACATGCAAACTCCATGCGGACAGCGCCCGAGGTCAGGATTGAACCCAGGTCACTGGAGCTGTGAGGCAGCAGCTCTACTAGCTGCACCACCGCACCGACCTGTGGTCTCCATGTGAAGCCTGGGTGGATGGGTTGCTGTGGCCGGGTCCGTGTGCACCTGTGCGGTGCCTGTGAGGAGCGAGTTGGAGACCCGTGTCATCCTGGGCCAGCGGGCAGCAGAAGGCGGCTTGGTTGTGGCAAAGCATTTGGAGATTGACGGCGGGGAGGGTGTTGAGTGTGAGCAGAGTGCAGAGTGAGCTGATTGTAAGCAACTCTGTGAATGCAGACTTGTAGTGACGGGCCCCGCAACTGAAGTTGTTCCTTCAGCGTTCGTGAAAGGTGCTTCTTCTGGGGACGACCAGCAGCTCTCACCTCTCACCAATGGTTGAGTATCTGGTCGACGGCAAGTTTTGGCCATCGCACCACTATTGATGCCACGCGGACAAGGTTGACGCTGGAGGAATGATGCCAGTGAACATGAATATCTCAGGAAAAAGTGAACAGATGATGGTTGTGATATGGGCCAGGACACCCAGTGACATGCACTGGATTGCTTCACTCCATAGTAGCTGATTTAACCCATTACAGGGTCATTGGGAGCATTGGTTTGGTCTTTTTGCACTATTATTGTTTGTTTTTATGACTGTTTCTCCGGTGTAATGCAGGTGAATATCAAGGTCCAATGCTTGAACAAACTCACATCACTGGCGTTTCTTCCCTCCGTTGTTTTCAGGGGAGCGCAGAACAATTGTCCGCTGCGCCAAGATTGTCAACAAGACCTTGACAGTAACGAACGACAGCTACTGCCGGCACCTGGCTCGCATTGATCCACAAGTCCGGAAATGCAACATACATCCGTGCCAGTCATGGTAAGTGCCGCTACTGCGAAAATAAGCTGCCAGAGCCCAAGTCACTTGGGCATTAATTCCCACAGATAACAATCTGCATTGACAGCTTCCGTTTACAGAGGGCCCAGTGTTTTTAATGTGTAGTTTATCGACTGCAGTCAATTGCTTTATGTGTTGCTTATACAATACAATACAATATACAATGCAATATATCTTTATTGTCATTGTACAGGGGTACAACGAGATTGGAAATGCGCCTCCCATACAATGCAATAAATTAATTAGCTAGTCAGTATTAATTTAAACAACCCAATGAAACAAATTAGAACAGTTTTAAAACAGAATAAACAACAAGTGGCAGCTCCAGAAGTCACAGATAAATAAGAATTTATCCTTATTGTTAGGATATGGCCATTCTATACTTTACATAAGAAACACATTCCAGGAAAACATTTGATCAAAATGCAGGCAAAAATTTGTAAATCAATAAGGCAGGGCAAAATGTATTTCGGCATTTTGGAACAGTTTTTTACAGATTGCTGAGAGTGGCAACCCATTCATTATTGCAAAAAACAGATTCATAAATCAATGACATGTACCCAAAATGTCTTTGGAGATTAAACGGAAATTCACAAATCAAGGATTGGTTGTGGGGTGCATGTCTTCTTCTTCTTTCGTTTCCATCATCCATGTTTCAAATGTTGGCATCACTGTCATCGTCTGTCCTGAAAAGGACGCAAGCTTCCGGCGACAATCAGCGGGAGCAATAGATGATGGTGGTAGCAGAATTAGCTCAGGACACTTCCAGTTTCCAGCCCCGCGATGTGGGCACTTCTGCTATGGGGCCATTACATGGGTGAATGTGCACGACAGATAACTAGGTGACATATAGTTCCTGGTTCCACTGTTTCAAATGAGGGATATTGGCCAAGATATAAGAATAATTCCCAACTCATCGAACAATAGGCCTGAACCATTACAACATTTTTTTTAAAGCTTCATCCACTCTCTCCGCGCTACATTGAAGTTTCAACTGAATCTAGCGCCAGGCTTTAGTGTTGGAGAGCTGGGATCTAAAAAGAAGCCCAATCTGATTGCAATTAGTTATGGCTTTTTAAAGCTTGTTCGTTGTGAAGCTCCGATGAGCTGTCATATGCACGTGTATAAACATTGCCCTAAAAATGAATGAGTCAAAAGAGATGTGGATGTTTTACTAAGAATTTATCGCAGTACCCAGTCTTGTCCTCAAACTAGATGAATCGAAGAGGATTAACTTCAGAACCGGGATTAGCTGAAACCAGCACTGCTCCCAGTGATGTGGTCACTGCCTGACTTCACTGTCCTCTCTAAAATCAGTATCTGGCGATCCTGTGTACAGTGTTTGCAGCTGGTCCCACTCCACCCGCATTCTCTGTGTCCCATTCCAGCTCGCATTTGAACTTTGTGCCTCTAAACCTGCCTCCAACATTCTCCTTGACTGTGCAATCCAGACACCTGTCTCCTTTTTTATTGAACTAGTTTGAGAAAAGAAAACACTGAAAATCTGAATAGATGCAATCGACGAAAAGAAAGAACTCTTCCATAATCTACTTTTGATCGTTGCTTCTGTTTTGGAAAGGGTAACATGATTGGTCTATTTTGGCAATGATTGAGATGCAGACTTGATTTTCTTTTGACTCAGGTGGGTCGGAGGCAATTGGTCTCCGTGCTCCAGGACCTGTGGTAAAGGAACTCAGGTTCGGAATGTGACCTGTGTCTATCAGCTACAAAACGGCACGTATTTCAACACAAGAAGCCTCTACTGCCTTGGTCCAAGGCTGTCTGTGGTGCAGGGCTGTGAAGGCCGTGAATGCCTCACAATATGGGAAGCCTCGGACTGGTCAAAGGTACACGCTTCTTAACGAATAAACATAAAGTCCACGCTTGCATCTTGTTACATGAGCTGTGCAACGGTGAATCTCACTGTAACCCCACGCACACTCTCTCTCTGCCTGTCAGTGAATCAGTTTCTTTGCAATCATTATAAGAATTGTGTTCATCAGTGTAGTCCCATAAACCAAAGGTTCATTTTTAGATTTATTCACATTTTACTGTATAGCGTGTTTAGAGTCATAAAGTCATACAGTGTGGAAACAGGCCCTTTGGCCAACTTGCCCGCTCTGACCAACATGTCCCATCTACACCACTCCCACTTGCCTGCGTTTGGCCCATATCTCTCTAAACCTTTCATATCCATGTACTTGTCTAATTGCTTCTTAAACATTGCAATAGTCCCCGCCTCAACTACCTGCCCCAACAGTGCCATACACCAACACCCTTTGTGTGAAAAAGTTGCCCCTCAGATTCCTTTCCCCCTTCACCTTAAACCTATGCCCTCTGGTCCTCGATTCCTCCACTCTGGACAAGAGACTCTTTTCAGAGTTAAGGCCTGACGGTTGATTCATGCAGCATATTTTAATCATAATGTTCCACAATTTCATAATTTCAGATCTAATTTCATAAAACCCACACCAATCACCAACCACACATTTACATCAAATCCATGTTAATCCCACTTTTTTCTCCCCACATTCCCATTAACTCCACCAAGATCCTACCATCCACCTGCACACCAAAGGCAATTTACAGCGGACAATGAACATACCAAACTGCATGTGTTTTGAGGTAGGGAGGAAACCCATCCAACTGGTGTGAGAATATGCAAACTCCACAAAGACAGTAACCGAGATCAGGATTGAACGCATCAATGTCGCTGTGGGCAGCATAGAGTCACACAGCACGGAAACAGGCCCTGGGGCCCTATTTGTCCATGTCGACCAAGCTGCCCCATCTAAGCTAGTCCCATTTGCCCGTAGGACCCAAATCCCTCTAAACCTTTCCTATCCATGCACCTGTTCAAGTATCTTTTAAATCCTATTCTAGTAACTACCCCAACGACCATCTTTGGCAGCATATTCCACATACCCATCAGCCTCTGAGTGAAAAGGTTGCCCCTTAGGTTCCAATCAAATCTTTCCCCTCCCATGTTAAACCTATGTCATGTGGTTTTTGATTTATCAACTCTGGGTAAAAGACACTGCATTCACCTTATCTATTCCCCCTCATGATTTTATATACCGCTATAAGATCATCCCTCAGCCTCCTGTGCTCCCATGTAATAAAGTCCTAGCTTGTCCAACCTCTCCCTACAGCTCTGCACTCCTTCCAGCAGTTCCACTTGCTGCACTGTTGTGCCGTCCTTCGTCACATTACCTTTGTTGCACTTCCCTGTTTGTGTCACAGTTCTGGATGGAAGACACCTTAAATCCGTCGTTTCTAGAAATCCTAGGGATCACTAGATGGAGAAAGGAGTCAGAGTGTCCACCTTCGACTTGTGCAATAACAGGAGCTCCTGTGGCCTGACACCAGTAACCTCTCCCTGTGAACTACTTTGAATGGGAACCAAGCTTTGATTTCCAATGTGAATTTAAGTCAGTTTTGACCTGCAGAAGCAGAATTTAGTATAAGAAAATAACTGCAGATGCTGGTACAAATCGGTTTATTCACAAAATGCTGGAGTAACTCAGAAGGGTCTCGACCCGAAACGTCACCCATTCCTTCTCTCCCGAGATGCTGCCTGACCTGCTGAGTTACTCCAGCATTTTGTGAATAAATCGAAGCAGTATTTAGTTTCAGTTGGACGTCTTTACTGCATATATGTCAGACAAGTAGGAAAGCAGCTCTTGATGTGGAGGAAGTTCTATTTCAGCTCCACATCCGTTGGCGTTTCGGTATCTTTTGCTTTCATCTGAAGCAATGCGTGCTCCTATTTGTCATCTCTCATACCTGTAATGGCAGGCCGCAGGGTACAGACTTTTGCGGTTATCTCAAATCCTCCACTTAATCCACAGTCTGCCAGCTACCAACGGATTGAACTGAGATGTCGATGTGTTCTCCTTCATCAGGTTTATCGTGTTTGTGTTTGCTTTAATCTCAGACACATGTTCCTGATTAATCAAAGATTTTGTTTTTTTGAGTGCTCTTTAATCCACAATCCTGTTTTATAACTTCTCAGTAAAACCTTCAGTTAAACGATGTTAACTGCGCCAATTGAAGTTGGAGACTGGGATGGCAGCCGGTCAATTTAACGTGCTCAGATTTCCAAAGTCATCTCGGCCGGTTGCTTTAACTCTGATGTTGATCCCAGGCCAACCATTCAAGCTGAGTGTGAGACGATGGATTGGGAGAGGCCTTAATTCAGGGCAGGCTGCTGAGAGATAAAGAAAGTCACAAGCATTGGAAATCTGAAAAATAAAAAGGAAAAATTTGCTTGACATGCATGTGCAGGAAGGAACTGCTGATGCTAGTTTACACCGAAGAGAGACACGAATTGCAGGAATAACTCAGCGGGTCAGGCAGCATCTCTGGAGAAACGGAATAGGTGACATTTCAGGTCGAGACCCCCTTCTTCAGTCTGAAGAAGGGTCTCAACCCGAAACGCCAACTATTCCTTTTCTCCAGAGGTGCTGCCTGATCCGCTGTGGTACTCCAGCATCTTGTGTCCTGCGTGAAATACAGATGGGAATGGTCAGGGTCAAGAAATGAACAGTGTGGGAGTAATGTTTCAGATGTCAGACGTGTGAAGAATTTTGAATTTGGTGGATTTCCAATAGAATCATTGGAGAGTTGAGAAGATTTATATTTGTGCAGTAAGTTGTCAGGGTTTGGGATGCACTGCCTGTAAGAGGGAGAGAAGCCGATTCAGCAGAAGCTTTCAAAAGAGATTTGATTAAGAACCGAAGGAGAAATATTTGTAAGGTTGGTGCAAAGAGATTGAGCAAATAGAATTAAAAGTTAGTTCCTTCGAAGAACCAGAATTGGTAGGATCAATCAAATGGTCTCCTGTGTGGTAGTGGACTCCAATTGATTGAGCTGCTACCTAATGTGGTAATGATGTAGAGCCATCTTTATCTTTGTTGCTTAATCTAATGGCAAGAAAAAACACACTACTGCCAGCCATTCTCTACCTGATAAGACACAAAGTGCTGGCGTAACTTAGTGGGTCAGGCAGCATCTCTGGAAAACATGGACAGGCAATGTTTCCCACGAAACGTCACCTACCCATGTTCTCCAGAGATGCTGCCTGACGCAGTGAGTTACTCCGGTACTTTGTGTCTTTATTGGTAAAACAGCATTGTCAACACTGCCACGCTACCCCGTTCATCTCCTTTCTCCTCTCTATAAGTCCTGGTTTGCAACAGTTAAGAAGTGTAGCCTTTTTGTGGGATTAGTGACACTCGTACCTTGCAGGACATACATATGCCAGTGTATGAACACAAGTATTTACATTGAGTATGATACGTTCATAAGTGATAGGAGCAGAATTAGGCCATTTGGCCCATCAAGTCTACTCCATCATTCAATCATGGCTGATCTATCTTTCCCTCTTAACCCCATTCTCCTGCCTTCTCCCCATAAACCCTGACACCCATACTGATCAAGAATCTATCTATCTCTGCTGTAAAAATATCCACTGACATGACCTCCACACCTTCAGTGGCAATGGATTCACCACCCTCTGATTAAAGAAGTTCCTCCTCATCTCCTTCCTAATGGAATGTCCTTTAATTCTGAGGCTATGACCTCTGGTCCTAGATTCTCCCACTAGTGGAAACATCCTCGCCATATCCACTCTAGCCAAGCCTTTCACTTTTCGATACGTTTTAATGAGGTCCCTCCTCATCCTTCTAAACTCCAAGAGTAGAGGCCCAAGTGTCATCAAATGCTCATCGTATGTTGATTTGAGGTGTGAATGGAGATTGGAAGCGCTAACCTTGAGCAATCCCTGTAGTGTTCATCGGACTGTGGTCGAGGAACCCATCTAAGGACAGTGAATTGCACCAACCCTCGAAACAAATGTGATCTTGCAGCGAAGCCCAGAGAGGAAGAGGAGTGTGAGGATCATTCCAACTGCTACAAATGGCGAACTGGAGAATGGTCAAAGGTATGTAACTCCATTCCTAAATATCAATACCCTTGTGGGATAAGACAAAATGAGTAGGAAGGACCTGCAGATGCTGGTTTACACCAAAGATACACAAATTGCTGGAGTAACTCAGCGGGACAGACAGTATCTCTGGATAGAAGGGATGGGTGACGTCTGAAGAAGGGTCTCAACCCGAAACGTCACCCATTCCTTTTATCCAGAGATGCTGCCTGTCCCGCTGAGTTACTCCAGCAATTTTTGTGTATCTTCTCTTGTGGGATATTATCATCAAAGAATCATTTTGTGTAGGAAGGAACCACAGATACTGGTTTATACCGAAGTTAGACACAAAATGCTGGAGTAACTCAGCAGGCCAGGCAGCATCACTGGAGAGAGGAATGGGATGTTTCAGGTTGGAATCCTTCTTCGGACTGTTCTGTATTTGATTTCTTTTACATTAAATGCGTTCTTCCAACTTCTGGCAAAGAGAACTAGAAAATTTAAAGATTCCCTTTCGCCAAACTATGAATGCGGAATGTCATCCATGTGGGAAATGTAAACTAATACAAGCAGAGATAATTTAATTCCACCAGATGTATTTTTGCATTGAGAAAAAGACCAAGCAACAAACAGCACAGTAATTAACTAGTAAAGTTAGTAGTTTTCGTTTTAAATATTACTGAACCAGTTGCATGTTGCACCACTACCACACCTGGGGCAGTCAGATCACCTGTCCATATTCCTAACTCCAGCATACACCCCACTCAGGAGGAAAGCTCCAGTCACCATAAAGACTGTTAAGACATGGCCTGAAGGAGCTTCCTCGCAGCTGCAGGATTGCTTCGAAAGGACCAACTGGGATATTTTTGAGGATCAGGACTTGGAGGAGTACACATCAACTGTACTTTGCTACATCCAAAACTGTGTTGACAATGTCACCGTCGACAAACGCATCCGGTTGTATCCCAATCAAAAACCCTGGATGACAAAGGATGTCAGGGCTCTCCTCAAGGACCGTAACACCGCCTTCAGGTCTAGTGATAGAGCTCTATACAGTGCTGCTAGAACCAACCTGAAGAGAGGCATCAAGGATGCCAAAGCGTCCTACAAGAGGAAGATTGAGGACCACTTTTCCAACAATGACCCACGGCGGGTATGGCAAGGCATCCAGCACATCACCAACTACAAGACCAGCAACCGCACGACTGCCGACGGCGACGCCTCGCTGGCAGAGGAACTTAACTGTTTCTTTGCTCGTTTCGAGGTGAAAGCTACAGTGGCAGACATAACACCCTCTCCAGCACCTGACAGCAACACCTTCACTGTGCAGGAGTATGATGTTAAGCGCGTGCTCAGAGCAGTGAATCCCAGGAAAGCTGCAGGCCCCGATGGTGTGACGGGCAGAGTGCTGAGGGAATGTGCAGACCAATTATCTGAGGTCTTCACAAAAATCTTCAACCTGTCCCTTTTAAAATCCACCATCCCTCCCTGCCTGAAGTCCGCCACAATCATCCCACTGCCGAAAAAGTCTGTCATCAGCGGTCTTAACGACTACCGTCCGGTAGCACTCACACCGGTCATCACAAAGTGCTTCGAGAGACTGGTCCTGCAGCACATCAAAGCCAGCCTCCCACCCACCTTCGACCCACACCAGGTTGCCTACAGAGCAAATAGGTCTACAGGGGATGCCATCGACACTGCTCTTCACACTGCACTGACCCACCTTGAACACCAGGGGAGCTATGTGAGGATGCTCTTCCTCGACTTCAGCTCTGCCTTTAACACGGTCATCCCGAGCAGACTGGTCACCAAACTTTCCGACCTTGGATTTTCCCAAACCATCTGCCAATGGATCAAGGACTTCCTGACCAACCGCCCCCAGACCGTCAAAATAGGCCCTCACCTCTCCTCCACCATTACACTGAGCACCGGCTCACCACAGGGCTGTGTGTTGAGCCCCATCCTTTACTCCCTCTACACTCACGACTGCGCCCCCACCCATCCCACCAACACCATCATCAAGTTCGCGGATGACACGACTGTGGTTGGACTCATCTCAGAAGGAGATGAGACAGCCTATAGGGATGAAATCCAAAGGCTGGCAGCATGGTGTTCAGTGAACAATCTGGTCCTGAACTCCTCCAAAACAAAGGAACTTATAATTGACTTTAGAAAAACCAGTGTAGACTACGACCCACTCTACATCAATGGGGTCTGTGTGGAAAGGGTACCAGCTTTCAGGTTCCTGGGTACGCACATCGCAGAAGATCTTACCTGGTCTACCAACACCATCACCACAGTAAAGAAGGCACAGCAGAGACTCCACTTCCTGAGGATCCTCAGGAAAACCAACCTGCAGGAGAAGCTCATGTTGTCCTTCTATCGCTGCTCCATCGAGAGTGTGCTGGCATACTGTATAACCACATGGTATGCCAGCTGCTCAGAAAAGGACAGGAAGGCCCTTCAGAGGGTCATCACGACGGCCCAGAAGATCATCGGCTGCTCACTGCCCTCCCTGGAGCACCTGTTCAGCCTACGCTGCCTCAGTAGAGCAGGCAAAATAATAAAAGATCCATCCCACCCCGGCCACCGTCTGTTTGTTCATCTGCCCTCTGGTCGACGTTTCAGGTCGATCAAATCCCGAACAAACAGACTTAAGAACAGTTTTTACCCCAGGGCCATACGAGAACTGAACACTACCTTTGCACTAGGCAACACCGTTAAAAAATCTTGTACTTAATATAATTGTATTTAATTGTATTTATGTATTTATTTGTTTTTGCATTTATTGCATATATGTTTGTACGCACCGTCAGGATTGGCTATTTTTTAATTTCGTTGTACTCGTTGCAATGACAATAAATGAATATTATTATTATGTTTTATTATGACAATTCTACAACTTAATTACAAATACACCAATACCAGCTTTTTTATTTCTGATTTATTCATGTTCTCAAACTGCAATGGAATTTGAACGCATGCTTTTTGATTGTTAACATTGTTGCTTTGATAATCAGCGATGTGATTACACTAACAGCAAGATTCAGAGTTGGCAATTTTTATGAATGTTTATTAAAACTGGTCACGAACGGTGTAAAAAGCAACTAAAACGTTGCAAAGGGCGTGAATTAAGAATGGAGGACAGAGCTTCAAAGCTGATCTTTTGAATTTAATATTTATAAGGAAAGGTTGTGCACCCTGTAGCAGGATAGACAACATCTAAAGCCTGCCAAGTTTGATAGTGACATTACTGAGAGGAAAGATTGCTTTTATATTTCACCTTTCGCGACTCAAGAGCCAACAAAGTTGCAATGCATGAGATATTTTCCAACGTTTTCTTCCTGTCTTAGCAAAGGCAGACGTAAGAACCAGTCTCCAAGCAATTAAACCATGGCGGTGGCATCTGAGGCATAGATAGTGGCTGTTATTGGGAATAGTGTGCTCTGTGGTGCAGTACCGGGGATATATTACCCATGAGGCAGTAGCCAAGGAGTTCCTGAATTAAAATGTCTGAACCCAAGACTTGAGTGTAAAGCCTCTGTTAATTAGTTGTGTAGCTGTAATGGAACAGGTTACAGAAAGGAAACACACTAACAAAACAGTGGCGATAGTAATATTCGAGTCTTTCGAGGGACTTGACTGCCTGACCGAGGGAGAAGATCAGAGGAGATAAGACTTTTCTTTGCCTTCCATCACAGTGAGGGTGTGCCTGGAGGAATCACTGTGATGGTTGTCTGTGTTAAACTTATGTAATTGTGTGTCTTGTGCTCTTTATTGTTTATGACTGCATGGCAACGACAATTTCATTCAAATCTATTTTTGAATGACAATAAAAGCAATTTGATTTGATTTGATTTGATTTGATAAAGAGAAGAATTACTGAGAATAAAGAAAAGTTTGATGGAACATTGAGAAGCAGTTGAGAATCTGAGAGTTTTGTGGAGCCTTGTGTACAGATGATGCATCATAGAACATGTTTTTATACCTTGGAGAGCTTTGAATGTAGTATTACCGGTAGACTTGTGCTTCTAATTCAGTTGTTTAATTATTAAATTAAATCAATAAACAGCAAACAAATGAAACGGAACTCCTGCAATGTAGTAACACACAATAAATGACCTTGAAACTGTTGTGTCAGCAGCTGAAACAACCCTAGATATTGGTAAATTAATATTATTTATAACCATTCAGCAAGGCTGTTGAACTGAGTGCCAGTCAATTTCAGTGAAAATTCACATATGGCGGAGAATCAGGAAAACTCACTTCAATTTCCACAATGGCTACAAGTTTTCTCCATAAGTTCATGTTAAATCCTCAGCAGGCGAGAGGAACAGAGTTAACGTTTCAATCGATCACCTCTGTCAGTGAAAGGTTCTGATGAAAAATTATCGATTTAGTTCATTAATTTTCCCAGCTGCTGCATGACCTGAGGAATATTCCCTAAATGTTCTGTATTTCTCAGGTATCCAGCATCATTAGATTTTTTTTTTTTGCTTTCCAATGAATGTCTTTTTGTCAATTCATGTGCGCCCTGACACAAGTGCAGACCAGTCGTGCAGAAGCAATGTGCTCCTGAGACCAGCTTCATTACGCATTAAAGTGGATCGGCTTTGAGCAGATCACACACAAGCCATGGGGGACACAAAGTGCTGGAGTAACTCAGCGGGTCAGGCAGCATTTCCGGAGAGCATGGGTAGGTGACGTTTTGGCCGAGACCCTTCTTCAGACACGTGCCATGGAGCCCACTGATGGAAACACACCACAAAGAGCCTCTCTCTCCAGGTCATGCACCTTGCCTGTTCATTCTCCACCATCCTCACCTACCTAGGTCTCACTCCTCGAAGACACAGGCAGTGTGACTGACAGAGCCTTGGCTGGCTTCTTACAGTCACCTTGAAGTTTTGAATGGATCCACAGGTAAGACCATGAATATTCTAGTGGAATCACAACAGGCACTTATAACAGTAACAGTACCTACTAAACGGTCAAGTGGCAAATGGCCTCCTCTAGCACTTATTTTCAATGTTTAAACGTGCACACAAAAGATGATAAACTGGAGCAGAGTGCATGTAGAAAGACAGCACAATTATAAGTAGCATAGTCTTGCACACTAAATAATCATGGCAAGGCCAAGTTGGGGAGATCACTTGTTGTATCCAGAGATGACTCTCAGTCTCTGTCCCAGTGTTTTCTTGTTTCATTATAATTTTGCATTACGCTGGAGATCATCGCAGCAAGGAACATGTGGTGGATGCACGGATGCTGAACAGATCTGAGCACATTGACAACAGACTGCTGAACTGTTTAAGAAGCAGAGACTGAAGACGACCATTGCCGCAGCAATTGTTACAAAGACCAGGAGAAGGGCATTCAACTCATCATCTTGTCGACTTTGTTGGAACAATCTAACATAAGTCTCCTGGTCAATTCAATACCCATTGTCCTGCATCTTACACCATCCAACCCAGTGGCACAGCTGGAAGGGTTGCTGCCTCACAATGGCCGAGACCCGGGCTCGATCCTGACCTGTGTGGAGTTTGCACTTTCTCCCTCTAACTCTATCCTGTCCATGTACCTGTCTAAATGTTTTCTCTGAGCAAAGACGTGCGAGTTTGGAAGTTAGTTGGTCTCTTTAAATTGCAGGCAGTGCATGAGAAAGTTGTATAGCACAGAACTACTGTGAGCAGGTGATCGATAGTCGGCAAGGACTCTGTGAGCTGAAGGGCCTGTTTCCATGCTGTATCTGTCAATGGTTCACTGAGTAAATGATTCGATGACCCTTGTCCATGACACAAACAATACCTTGTAACCTCTGTCCCTGGTTGACCAGATAACTCTGACCAAACAGGCAGAGGGCATAGAGGGAACTAGAGGGAACTAGCAATAACCCTTACTTTAGTTTAGTTTAGAGATACAGCATGGAAATAGGCCCTTCGGCCCACCGATTCTGCACAGCGATCCCCGCACATTAACACTATCCTACACACACTAGGGACAATTTTACTTTTATACCAAGCCAATTAACCTACAAACCTGTACGTCTTTGGAGTGTGGGAGGAAACCAAAGGTCTTAGAGAAAACCCACGTGGTCAAATGGAGAACGTACACACTCTGTACAGACAGCATCCGTAGTCAGGATCGAACCTGCATCTCCGTCGCTGCAAGCACTGTAAGGCAGCAACTCTCCTGCTGCGCCACCATGCGCCAATAAAATATTATTCCTCTTCCTTCTAATTAAATGATTGCAGCTTAATATCTCCATATATAATGATATTCCAAGATAAAATGCAGTGGTCAATTGCATGAATGTAATTAATTACTCATTTTTACACACAGTTTCCTTTATGATCCAGTCAGACCTGAGGGCCATTGGGAAGCAGTCTCAGCAGGCCCCAGGTTCCAGCACCGGTACCCACAGTGTGTGGGGTTCGGGATGGCTGCACCTCTCATGGTGCCTCTGCTCTGCCCCTTGGACATGCAGTGGCAGAACCATGCCAAAGCCACACATGATATGATGGGCACAAAATGCTGGAGTAACTCAATGGAACAGGCAGCATCTCTGGACAGAAGGAACAAGCGGCGTTTCACATCGAGACCCTTCTTCAGAATGAATAAGGGTCTGAAGAAGGTTTCTCGACCCGGAGCGGCTAGGCTTGTATACACTGGAATTTAGAAGGATGAGAGGTGCATATAAGATTATTAAGGGGTTGGACACGTTAGAGGCAGGAAACATGTTCCCAATGTTGGGAGAGTCCAGAACCAGGGGCCACAGTTTAAGAATAAGGGGTAGGCCATTTAGAACTGAGATGAGGAAAAACTTTTTCAGTCAGAGAGTTGTAAATCTGTGGAACTCTCTGCCTCAGAAGGCAGTGGAGGCCAATTCTCTGAATGCATTCAAGAGAGAGCTAGATAGAGCTCTTAAGGATAGTGGAGTCAGGGGGTACGGGGAGAAGGCAGGAACAGGGTACTGATTGAGAATGATCAGCCATGATCACATTGAATGGTGGTGCTGGCTCGAAGGGCCGAATGGCCTACTCCTGCACCTATTGTCTATTGTCTAAATGTCACCCATTCCTTCTCTCCAGAGATGCTGCCTGTCCCACTGAGTTTCTCCAACATTTTGTGCCTATCTTCAGTGAAATCCAGCATCTGCAGTTCCTCCGCACACACGATACGGCAGGCCCAGGCAAAGCCAGTTAAGATAAACCCTCCAGCATCGTGGAGCTCGGTACCATCGCTTTTAATATATCTCCCCATCTTTCATTGGGACCAAAAGTAATAAAGGAATAACTGGTCGGAAGAGTCATTAAGCTGAGTCAATTTTTAAAATATAATAAACAGGCTTGATGTCCCGTGGCTACCCTGACCTTATTGCCCGTGTTGGAGAAGCACTGCTCACATTCTCTGCAGAACAAACCTAAGCAAAGGCAACAAGAAACGTCCATCCTTTTTAAAATAACTATGATTGAAGTAAATATTGGCCAGGACAATGCCGTTCATTGTGAGGTGATTGTCATAGGTGAGGATGATCCCTGTGACCTGGGTGGCACGGTGTTGCAGCTTCTGGAGCCACTACCTCACAGTGCCGGAGAGCCTGGTTCAATCCTGGCCCGGGGTACAGCTTGCACATTCTCCCTGTGACCATATATCTACAGCCGGAAACAGGCCTTTTCGGCCCTCCAAGTCCGTGCCGCCCAGTGATCCCCGTACATTAACACTATCCTACACCCACTAGGGACAATTTTTGCATTTACCCAGCCAATTAACCTACATACCTGTACGTCTTTGGAGTGTGGGAGGAAACCGAAGATCTCGGAGAAAACCCACGCAGGTCACGGGGAGAACGTACAATCCCCCATGTGGGTTCCTTTTGTATGCTCACTGGCCACTTTGAGTTTATAGGCAAATGGTAGAATCTGAGGGGGGAGAAAAACAATGAGGATATCAGGAGAATAAAAATGGGATGAATGTAGGATGATTGTAAATGGGTGACTGGTGGTTGGCATGGACTTGGTGGGCCAAAGGGCCTTTCTGCATGCTGTATCTATAACTTCATACCTTAAGTCATTGGATACCAGCTACGGGTACGTTTAGGTTCCTTTGCAGCTAATATGTTGTTTGGTCCCAGAGGTGGGAGGTGGAAAGGCTGAGGGTGTCAGGAGACAAGTTACTCAATACTGGTTACCCAGCCTCTGAGCTGTAGTGTTCATGTCTTTGATCCAGTTCAGAATGTCAATGCAGTCAGTGAACTTTGCCAGTCTTGTTGCGTTGTCATTAGTTTCTCTCGTGATGATGGCAGTAGCACCTGGAATTTGCGTGGCGCTCCATTATTTGCACTTTGCAGTGCAAACATAGGAACTAAACACCACGGTCATCTGCAAACAGACCACATTAGACCTCAACGTGAGGTGGCTGAAGGTGATTCACCCAAGGTTAATTCTGTGGATGTCGTAGAACCGAGTGACTGACCTGCAACAACTAATCATCATACATTGCTGAGGGCAACAGGGAGCAAAATCTTCCTCCAGATTCCCTTTGATCATTTTCACTCGGGTGTCCTGGTGTCACGTACAGTTAAGTACTGGTGAGATGTGAGTGTTTCCTCTCATCCCTCCCCTGAAATTCAGCTCTTTAGGCTCAATTTAGTCTGGAGCAGGAGACTTGTTCCCTTCTGTTGCTCCTCCTGTTGCCTGCTGCAGCCCAAGTCTGGTATCTCTGTCAGTGATGGCGTCACCAAGCCACTCTTCGTGATGAACATTGATGCCTTGTTCTCACACTGCCTGCTGCATCCCTGTCTGAATGCAGTTTGTGGTCTTGGGACACTCACTGCTTCTTCCAAGTGATGTCCAACCAGGAGAAGCACAGCTTCATCAGCAGAGGGAGGATGGTAGAGATAGATGGTAGATGGTGGGGGAGTCCAGAACCAGGGGCCACAGGATCAAGAGATTCTCGTGCCTGTGTTTGGCCTCATGTTATTAATGGCTATTAAACACTACAACCTTAAATAAGCTCTGAACTCCATAGACTATTATTGTTATTATTGCACTATGATTGTTTGTTTTTAGTGTGTACGTATGTGTGTGTGTGTGTGTATATATATAATATGTGATCTATATATATGTGTATTTGTGAGTATGTGTATTTATCTTAACTTTCTCTCCCCTCTCGATTATTATATTGTTTACAGTGCACTATATTTACATATTCTGTTATGCTGCTTGCAAGTAAGGATTTCATTGTTCTTTCTGTCAATAAAACACTCTTGACTCCTGACTCCTCATGTTGCAGGATCTGGATTCATTGTGAATGTTTGCCAGGACTCACTCTCCCCATTTTATATCACCGTACTGCCCCCTCTTGGCGCATAAGATTCTGCTGGTAGGGCAGGATCAAGGCTGGGGTTGGGAGGGAGGAGTTGCTGGTACCAGGCAGTGGGTTGACTATTCTCTGGGACTCCCTCTGTGGCTCTGCCAACTTGGACACAAGGCCGGACCGGGCCGAGCGAAATCTGCCGTTATCATGTGTCAGGGGCAGCACAGTGGCGCAGCGGTAGAGTTGCTGCCTTACAGTGCCAGAGACCCGGGTTCAATCCTGACTATGGGTGCTGTCTGTATGGAGTTTTTACACTCTTCCTGTGACTGCGTAGGATTTCTCCGGATGCTCCAGTTTCCTCTTACACTCCAAAGATGTGCAGGTTTGGCTTCGGTAAAATTGTAAATTGTCTCTAATGTGTAGGTTAGTGCAAGTGTACGGGGTGATCGCTGGTCGGCACGGACTCAGTGAGTAGAAGGGCCTCTTTCAGTGCTGTATCTCTGAAGTCTGAAATTGGTGCCCAGGGTTGATGCAGACAGGTCTCTCTATCTTTTATTCTTAAGTGTTTTTTGGTAGTAGTTTTATAGAGCAACATGTCTTACAAGTTTCAGGAGGCCATTGCAAGTCTTTCACAATACAGTGGGTCTGGACTAACCTAGAGACCATTTGTGAACCAGGTTTTCTTTAGCGACAGTCCAAATGTTTCATGGTCCCTTATATAGATTTTTGTTTAGAATGCAGCATTTGACAGAACTCAAATACACTGATTACACAGATTGCAAAGTGATTTTAAATGTATGTCTCCACATTGATAGTGCAGATCTCTGCCTTGCTCATTCAGCATATCGCCACATCTGTAGATGAACCGTCATATGTTGAAAGACTGGAGCGACTAGGCTTGTATACACTGGAATTTAGAAGGATGAGAGGGGATCTTATCGAAACATATAAGATGATTAAGGGGTTGGACACGTTAGAGGCAGGAAACATGTTCCCGATGTTGGGGGAGTCTAGAACCAGGGGCCACAGTTTAAGAATAATGGGTAGGCCATTTAGAACGGAGATGAGGAGAAACTTTTTCAGTCAGAGAGTTGTAAATCTGTGGAATTCACTGCCTCAGAAGGCAGTGGAGGCCAATTCTGTGAATGCATTCAAGAGAGAGCTAGATAGAGCTCTTAAGGATAGCGGAGTCAGTGGGTATGGGGAGAAGGCAGGAACGGGGTACTGATTGAGAATGATCAACCATGATCACATTGAATGGCGGTGCTGGCTCGAAGGGCCGAATGGCCTACTCCTGCACCTATTGTCTATTGTCTATTGAACATTATCACACCCTAGCCTCTGTAAAATGGATGCTGCGTTTTCCGCATTTGATGACACCTCATCGGTTACAAATTGCTCTGGGACATCCTGGGGCCTGCTGAAGAGCTGTGATTGTTCCATCTGCACTCGGCAATCATCATAAAGTCTTTGCTGGAAGAGTGCTTTGTTCTGATGTTGTTTCATTGAAGAGTAGCAGTGGCACTGATCACATGGCCGTGGCCATAACTCCTCCTCCGGCAGCTCCTGCCACCCGTTTAAATACATGTAACGCTAGTGTGATGTGACAGGCACTGTCATCATTAATCCTCGACCACACACAGTGTCAAACAGCAGAGCAACTCTCATCCTCCAGGGAGATGCTTCACAACCTTGGAAAATCAAACACAATCTCAAACAGACCAAAGGAGAAAAGGATGGTAATTTTCAGATTGGCGTGATCTGCTCTCAGTGGAATAATCTGGTAAATGAGAGTGTTCATTTTAACCAGTTATTCTGAAGTAAGAGTGCTTCCTTCATGCACTGATGGCAGTGTGCTGTCCACAGGGATCAGATGTGCTGTTACACTGAGTACAAAGTGCGGTCAGAGTGGCAATCAGTGCATCATGGCTAATGCTGACTTCTGGAACTGGTGTGTGTCTCAGGACCTGGTGTGTGTCTCAGGAGCTGGTGCGCTCAAATGCTGCGAACTATATTCTGGACTCTGTATCTTCTCCTTTGCTCTATCTATTGTACTCTGAGTTTGGCTTGTGCTTATGAATAGGGAAGGTTGAGAAGGAATATGGGCCAAGTGCGGGCAGGTGGGACTAGCATAGATGGGCCACATTGGTAGGCAAGGGGAAGTTGAGCCTGTTTCTATGCTGTTTGGCTCTATGATTATCTGATTTGATTGGATAGAGGGCGGCACGGTGAGAGAGTTGCTGCCTTACAGCGCCACAGGCCTGGGTTCAATCCCGACTACGGGCGCTGTCTGTACGGGGTTTGTACGTTCTCCCTGTGACCTGCGTGGGTTTTCTCCGAGATCTTCGGTTTTCTCCCACACTCCAAAGACGTACAGGTTTGCAGGTTAATTGACTTGGTATAAATGTAAATTGTTCCTAGTGTGTGTAGAATAGTGTTAATGTGCGGGGATCGCTGGTTGGCGTGGATTCGATGGGCTGAATCTGTATCTCTAAACCAATAAAATTAACCAAGCATGCAAAACAAAGCTTCTCACTGTACCTCAGTACACGTGACAATAGTAAACCTAAACCCAAGTGCTGCTCTGTGGACGCTTGTCTTTTGAATGAAACACTAACTCAATGGATGTGCAAGTTATAGGGGAATATGGATCATGTGCAGACAGATCAGATTAGTTTATCTGGGCCTCATGTTTGGCACAGACACCATGGGCTGAAGGACCTGTTCCTGTGCTCGAATTTTCTATCTTCTAATATTTTATTCACTGTTAATATTTTAAACATGTCTGCTAGTGTTTCTGTGAAGAAAGGCCTTATGTGGAGAAATGGAGAGTTATAAATTGAAGGCTGAGGAGGTTTATGAAAAGGGACAAGGCTGCAAAGAGATTTATAAACAAAGAAATGAATGTGAAGTTAGAGGTGTATAGAAACCGGGAATAACGTAGGTCAGCTGGATAGATAAACAAACCTTGAAGAGATTTCATTTCTGGAGGACATGGTGAGGCAACATTTCAGGTCGGGACTCTTCTTCAGACTGAAAGCTTCTAGGGTCCAAGTCTGAAATAAGACACTAAGTTCTGGAGTAATTCAGTGAGTCAGGCAGCATCTCTGGAGAACAGCAACCTATCCATGTCCTCCAGTGATGCTGCCTGACCCGCCGAGTTACTCCAGCACTTTGTGTCTTTTTTTCTAAACCAGCATCTGCAGTTCCTTGTTTCCCAATCTGAAATGTCACCTGTCCGTGTCCTCCTGATATGCTGCCTGACCCGCTGAGTTACTCCAGCACTTTGAGTTATCAAAAACCTTGGGCTATGTTGCACTTGGGCAGCAGAGGAGTTAATGGACTGAAGTCTGTGGAGAGCAGCAGAAGGAACAGGGAGAGATATTCAGCGGTGAAGGAACAGGATTCCTCATGGGCATTAAACTATTCAGCATCAACAGCTCAAGGACATGTGGATGTAACGGATGCTCATGCATCACAACTGCGTTTGTTAGAGAGCTCTATGCATCAGAAAGAGTCGCACTAAAACATCTCAAACAGCTGTCAAACAGTAACATTTTACAAGCAACTTGTACCTTTACAGATTACAGATAAAGGTTTGGTTTATTTATTAATGAGCATTCTGCTTTTATCATTCAGGATACAGCAGCAATTTTTCTTGTATGTTCCCATTATCATTGGCCAGTCGTGCACAGGAAATAAATTGGTGATAGGCTTACAGATGCTCCCTGACCACGGACCCTTACGTAACTTGAATGTTAAGTAAGTCGGAAACGGAAGTGCGAGTAAACATGTGGGAGCTCCGACGTGGAAACCAAGTGGGAGCTCATACTTGGAGGCCATGGGGTACCTCCGATATGAAGACCACGGGGGAGCTCCGACGTGGAGACCATGTGGGAGCTCCAGATTGGAGACCATATGGGAGCTCCGACATGGAGACCATGTGGGAGCTCCAGATTGGAGACCATATGGGAGCTCCGACATGGAGAGCATGTGAGAGCTCCATCGTGGAGACCATGTGGGAGCTCCGACGTGGAGACCATGTGGGAGCTCCATCGTGGAGACCATGTGAGAGCTCCGACGTGGAGACCATGTGGGAGCTCCGATGTGGAGACCATGTGGGAGCTCCAACGTGGAGACCATGTGAGAGCTCCGACGTGGAGAGCATGTGGGAGCTCCGACTTGGAGACCACGTGGGCGTCAGTGGGCTTAAATAATTACTTACATAAGTGCAAATTCACGTGTCGCCTATTAAGTAAGCTGGGGAGTACCTGTATTTCAAATAAAGAACTGAGAAAGCCAGGAATTAGGTTAAATATCACAGAGCTCTGATGCTCCTGAGGACAAACGTTCCTGCTTGACGTAACAATTAATCTACCTCTGTACTCTCAATCTACTTCAGAGTCCCTCAACAATTAACTGACAGTCTATCTTTTAACCTGAGTCAACATATCAACCCTTGTCAGCTTGTTTCTCTCAGGAAGCCCATGTCTTGTTGACACCTTGCCTGGTACTCGGGATGTCTTCCCAGGAACAACAGTGCCAATGGAATCAGCAAAAAAGGGGTTCCATCGCATTATATATCAAGAGATGCATGGCAGCAGCTGTGTGAACCTCTACAGAAACCCGCTGGAACCTGCAACTCAGTGTTTGCAGAGGCTGTCTGAGAGGATTCAAATTCGATGGATTAGGGACATCATAGTCATACGGTCATAAAAAACAGGCCCTTCAGCCCAACTTGCCTATGCCGAACAGTCTACACTATTCCCATCTGCACTAGTCCCATCTATCCAAGCTTAGTCCATAACCTTCTAAACCTAACCTATCCATGTACAGTTCTCAATGTCTCTTAAATGTTATAATAGGACTTGGCTCAACTACCTCCTCCAGCAGCTCATTCCATACACCCACCACCTTTTGTGTAAAAAAAGTTACCCCTCAGGTTCCTATTAAATCTTTCCTCCCTCATGTCCTTTGGTTCTTGATTCCCCCACTCTGCCTAAAAGTCTCTGTGAATTTACCCGATCTATTTCTCTCATGATTTCATCCATCTCTATAAGTTCACTCCCCATCTTCCAGGTATCGCACTCCAAGGAATAAAGTCCTAGCCTCCTCAACCATTCCCTATAGCTCAGGCCCTCAAGCATCCTCGTAAATCTTCTCTGCACCCTTTCCAGCTTGACGCCATCTTTCCCATAACATGGTGCCCAGAACTGAACACAATACCCTTTATGTGGATGTGAAGCAGTCTCTCAGTACTGGGGTTTAAGGATCAGGGTTACTTACACCTTGACTGGCCCGGATAGTGCAAAATGAGAGCAGCTGAGGTAGACACAAAATGCTGGAGTAACTCAGCGGGTCAGGCAGCATCTCTGGAGAGAAGGAATGGGCGACGTTTCGGGTCGAGACCGTTCTTCAGACTGAGAGACAGGGGGGAGTGAAACGAGATACGGAAGGGTACAAAGAGTATGTAAGGTGTGAAAAGGACAGATCAAAGCAGACGATGTTCAAGGAAATGGACATTGTTGGATGAGGGGAAGGTGACAACGAGTCATACAAACAATAAAATGAAACAGGAGGACAGTGAAACTAGTAGGATAACTAGGGTGGGGCATGTGAGAGAGAGAGGGAAAGCAAGGGTTACTTCAAGTTAGAGATATTAATAGTCTGGTCTTAACCTAAAACGTCACCAATTCCTTCTCTCCGGTGATCCTGCCTGTCCCGCTGAGTTACTCCAGTAATTTGTGTCTCTCTTCAATATTCATACCGCTGGGTCTGCCCATCTGTTCGAAGTGTTAATGGACCACCCATGTCCGACGGCCTCCCCCATCGCCGCCTGTTGGACCACGGAAGCTGCTGACTGCGTCTCTACAACACTGCCCAGTTTCTGCAGCCAAGCAAGGAGAGGGGGAGGCAACAGCTGGGAGGGCAGGCAACAGTCCAAGGTTCCCACAGAGCTGTGAGCATCCCACCCAGACGTCTTATTTAGAACACCAGCTGAAGCACACCTGAGTGCTCGACTGGACAAGCAAGGACACAAGGATGAATTAGCCTTCTCCAGAGATAACCTGAATCCCAGTGTAATATCCTGAGATTGGGATTCACCAGTATCCTCATTTCACTTTGTTGCAAGTCAGAATCAAGTTCATTGCAGTGCAAGTCTAGAGCCTGTTGTACTCAGCTTGCTAACTCTGTCCAGTCTGCCATCCCTGGGGTGGCACACTGGCGCAGCTGGTAGAGCCACAGCCTCACAGTGCCAGAGACCCAGGTTCCATCCTGAAATCAGATGCTGAAATCAGTTCGAACCTCAGATGCTGTCTGCGTGGAGTTTGCATGTTCTTCCTGCGACTACGTGGGTTTCCTCTAGTTGTCTCCCGTATCCCAAAGGCGTGCGGTTTGCAGGTTAATTGATCTCTGCAAATTGCCCCCCGTGTGCAGGGAGTGGCTGAGAACGTAGGATGGCACAGAACTAGCGTGAACGGGTCAGTGTTGTTTTAGTGGAGTGGAGGGACTGTTCCCATGCTAGATCTCTAAACTAAACTCTTACAGATCATTGCACGTAACGTTGATGTAGAAAACATGAGGATAATCTGAGAGTGTTTCAGTGAAGCAGTTGAAGTTGTGTTAATTTAGTGTCAGCCCCAAATTAAATACTGCTAAACATAGCTTTTAAAAGCTTTCTATTTCCCTCTGAAGAGCTTGCTGGTCCGATGCCCAATCGGCAACCTGTGTGCGTTATTTTATTCACAGCTGCAGTTGGAAACACGTGAATGGCTTTAATAGCAAGTGCCCCAGTTCCACACCCTTCCCTCATTGTCTCGGAGGTTTCCAAAATGAGTCCTGGGAGAGATTCATGTGCAGCGATTAATTCCAATAAATTAATTCATCAATCCCAAACTCACTGTAAGGAGACGGTGCTGGAAGAGAGACAGGCTGGAGATTGATACCAGGCCGTTGCAGTCCCAGCTCTAGGACTGCCACGTGACCATCTAGAGGCTAACCATAAGACACACACCCAGGGCTGATCACCCTGTGGTGGGCCTGCCTCGACTGAGGGTGTCTTGTTACAAAAGGCCGAAACACCCAGTGACGTTGAGGTACACAACTGAAGATGTGTCTGAATGGTAGCAACATCACCTAGTGGTCACCCCCAAGAACAACACCAGTCAATTGTAGTGCTAACCTTAGGGATTGTAACATCTAGTCCTACTAATCAACCTTCCACTGGGAGGCTGCTGCCTCTAATATAAAGAATTAAGAGTGTCCTTCCGTCTTTCCTTTTTTATTGCTAATATAATGTACTCATACCAACATCATGACAACACTGAAAAAGACACAGTGCTTAAGTAACTCAGCGGATCGGGCAGCATCTCTGGAGAATATGGAGACATGTTGGGTCAGGATGCTACTTCAGACAGACAGAAGACAGTCTGAACAAGGCTCCCGACACAAGACGTGGTCCATCCATGTTCTCCACAGATGCTGCATGACCCACTGAGACATAAGAGCACACTTTGTGTCTTCCTTTGTAAACCAGCATCTGCAGATCCTTGGGCCTTTATAATGCCAACGCTGACAATGCAATTGAAGTTCATCCGAAACAAATCAGTTACAGAATCCGTAGAAGGGTCTCGACCCGAAACGTCACCTATTCTTTTTCTTCAGAGATGTTGCCTGACCCCACGGAGTTACTCCAGCATTTTGTGTCTTGTTACAGAATCCACCATTTTAAAGATGACTGATGTGTAAGTCACCTCCCTTCCACTATCAGACTCATTGGGTAGATTTGGGAACGTCACCATCCAAGCCGATAGCCTTGAGGGAAGGTGCTCAGAAATAATGCTGACCTGTGGGTTGCAACTTCTATCAGCACTCCCGAAGTACAAGGCTCAGGAATGGACACAGGGATTTGAAACGTCCTTCAGCAAATTGACTCTTTACGTTGAACTATTAAGTTATCAGTCTTTTTCAAAATCGCCTTTCTCTAGACGAAATATACATTGTGGGATAATTATAGATTAAAGCTAAATAAAGAAATTCGGAGGATTTTCCAGTTTGCTCGTTAGTGAGCAGTGACTGGATGAATTTCTGGGCGTGCGTAACAGTGTCAATCTCTGTTCCAGTGTGCGTCCACATGTGGCAAGGGCCTGCATTCTCGAGTGGTTCAATGTATGCACAGAATCACCGGGCGCCACGGCAACGAATGCCCTTCTTTGACCAAACCACCGGCCTACAAGCAATGCCACCAGAAGCCTTGCAATGGAAGTGGCAACGCCAACAATGTCACCTCATCCAGACTTGGTGAGCATGCACGTCTGTCTCTCTACGCTTTAGACACACAGCGCAGAAACAGGCCCTTCACATTGTTCGAGAAAACTACCACCAAAAGCACTTAAGAATAAAGATGGAGAGACCCGTCTGCATCAACCCTGGCACCAATTTTAGACTTCAGAGACATAGCACGGAAAGAGGCCCTTCGACCCGCCGAGTCCACGCCAACCAGTGACACTAACACTATCCTACACACTAGGGACAATTTGCAATTTTTACTAAACCAAAATAACCGACAAACCTGTACGTCTTTGGAGTGTGGGAGGCAACCGGAGCATCTGGAGAAAACCCACGCGGTCACTGGGAGAATGTACAAACTCCGTACAAACAGTGGTCAGGATCAAACCCGGGTCTCACCTCAACTGTGGGCTGTTGATGACGTAGCAGTTAAAATGAGATCCATAGACGTGACAAGTCATGAGAACAGAGGAAGTATCACCATAAATCACAGCAGTTATATCTTTAGCTGAGATGAAAATACAGTAGGCACAATCAGTCCACCTGAAGATTTAGCATTTCCCCTTCTGATTTATCCCTTGCTTTTCATCCTTCCGTTTTAGTCTAATTTAGTTCCCCTTTTCTGATTCAGAGCAGATAATTTCTCTTCTCTTCCTGATATTCCCATATAACCCCACCTTATTTATCCACCCCTTTACTCCACTTAATTTAACATTTGCTTCCCCACCCTCCTACGCAGCAGCTATGATTCTCTACCCGATCCTTTACAGTGCAGTTGTAGAACCTCTTACATTTCTACATCTCTTTGTTACCGATGTATACAATGACCCCCATTCATTCCCTAACCTCCCGTCCAACAACGTTTCACAGATGCTCAATGACATCCCTTCCCCGGCACCAGGCAATCACATCTGCAGGCCCACATCTGGATGTCTGCTGGCCTAATTACTGGCCCCAATAATGACATCTTTCCTGGCCCTGTTCCTCCACACCAAGCCCTCCACATCACATACACCCAGAAATTCCCATGGACCTGGCTCTGCCCACAGGACCCTTTGCTCGAGCCAATGTCACGAGATAAGATCTTGAGAAATAGGAGCAGGTCATGTGGACCCTCTACCCCTCTGCTCCTAATCAATAGATCGTGACTGATTAAAAAAAAATCTCTCAGCACCAATTTCCTGTACTAACCCCCAGAATTTCCAAATAAGCAAATACCTATCATTCTCATAAGTTTACATTCAAAGAGGCAGAATTAGGCCATTTGACCAATCAAGTCTACTCCGCCATTCAATCATGACTGATCTATAGACAATAGACAATAGGTGCAGGAGGAGGCCATTCAGCCCTTCGAGACAGCACCGCCATTCAATGTGATCATGGCTGATCATTCTCAATCTATCTTTCCCTCTCAACCCCATTCTCCTGTCTTCCCCCCCATAACCTTTAATACCCTTACTCATTAAGAACTTATCAGTCTCCACTTTAAAAATACCCAGATTTGGCCTCCACAGCGGCCTTAAATATACTCAAGCAGTTGAACGTCCACAATCCTCTTTCTCTCACAGGTCATTGCAATAACATTGGCATAGAAAACACGAGGATAATCTGAGATTGTTTGGGGGAAGCGGTTAAAGACAGGTTCATTTAGTGTTGGCCTCAAATTAAATACAGCTAAACATAGCTTTAAAATCATTTTTTACTTCCCCCTGGGCGGCTCGGTGGCTCAGCGGTGGAGTTGCTGGCTTACAGCGCCAGAAACCCAGGTTCCATCCTGACTACGGGTGCTGTCTGTACGGAGTTTGTATCTTCTCCTTGTGACCGCATGGATTTTCTCCAGGTGCTCTGGTTTCCTCCCACATTCCAAAGACGTACAGGTTTGTAGGTTAATTGGCTTTGGTAAATTGTCCCTAGCATGTAGGAACTAGTGTACATGACTGGATGGTGTTGTCTGTTTCCATGCTGTATCTCCAAACTAAAAACTAAACTCTGAAGAGCCTCCGGGTCTGACGAACAGTTATCAAAATGGAGGGGGAAGGGGGGGGGGGGGGCAAGGGGGTGGGTCGAAGATAAGATCTTGTGAGAGCGCCTAGCTTACGGGAAGTTACGGGAGACTGAGATTTCTGGGAATGCTCCAGGAGCCAATATAGACTCGATGGGTTGAATAAACAGAAATAAACCAAGGAGTGGATATCAGAAACGCCCAACCCTGCAAGGCCAGTGATGCTGGGGTCAGTACAGGCTTTTAAAACTGAGAGTATATTTCTGTGAATTAAAGTTTTGGATCAAAGGGACAGAGGTGGAGTTGGAGTTCAAAAGGTCATAAGTGATAGGAGCAGAATTAGGCCATTTGGCCCAATGTCTACTCCGCCATTCAATCATGGCTGATCTATCTCTCCCTCCTAACCCCATTTCCCTGCCTTCTCCCCATAACCCCTGACACGCGTGGTAATTGCATGTCCGTGTAGAGCACGGTTTTGGTAACATGTTCAGGGCTTCCTGTAACTCTCTGACTTGATCTGGCAGCTGCCCTAACGTACAAGTGCCAGGGAGATGACTGGGCAGTGTACTGCAGACTCATCCGCGAGAAGAACCTGTGCCAAGACCTGCGCTGGTACCGACGGTGCTGCCAGACCTGCAGGGACCTCTACGTAAACAAGCCGCCGCCCAGCCGTCAGTCGCAAGTATTATTGCAGCAATGAGATAACTTAAGAAGAGTTTTTTTTTCTTCTCCGTTTCATCCCGTACAGAATCGGGGGATGCGGGGATTTTCTTTTAAACTGGAAGAGAGCGGTGCTTGGGCAGCTGCAGGCTCCACCCCATCCTTGCCCACACTCTGCAATCGCACACCGCCCGTTTTTTGGAGGTGTACCCCGTGAGCTGCTGTTACAGTGTCAGAAGCTGAGCCAGTGACCTACCCGAGAGCCCGAGCCAGTGGGTTCTGCACCTGCCTATCACCGCAACGTCAGCCGCATGGCTCTGGTCAGTGAGGGACGTAAGCTGAAACAGCAACTCCTTTCTCACTAACGAGAAATGAAGTTTACTGTCTCTCTCTGCATTTTTGTAGACTTAATATTGTGCACTTGAACCATTTCCAGCGGAAAGCTAAGGACAATGAAGGAGCAGGAAAATCCATCTCTTCAATGCACCTTCAGGTGGAAATGTGTCTAGAATCTCAACTCACTGTTATCCATCTCATAGTTCTGGAAAATATGAATAATGTAACTTAAAAGCATTGGCATCCAGACTATCGATCAAACCACTCGCTTCATGAGAATTTGCAACTTGATATCTTCATTTATAGCAAAGAGTAGCAATGCAGTTTGTAGCAACGCAAAAGCAAACTTGAACGATTCTCTTTAACCTTTTCATTACTTTTTACCTTTAGGCCAGTCAACCTTCCTTATGGACTTGTGGCTAATGATACTTTATTGTCTCATGTGAATGAATGAATGAATGAATGAATGAATGAATGAATGAATGAATGAATGAATGAATGAATGAATGAATGAATACTTTATTGTCTCATGTGACAAGTCACAGTGAAATTTTTTGTTTTGCATATCCAAGGTATGCAAAGAGTCTCCACATAAAGGGCGCTGACAAAGTTACAAAGTATCCCGCGCCAGGCCCTCCATTGTTGCTCCCCCCCTTCATGATGGTCCCTCAACGTCAGATCCTCCTTTATTCTCCCACCCCCCTCCCTCTCACGCTGTACTGAGTGAGGTACAGTGAAATTCATATTTGTACACAGTTCACTACAAGTATCTCCGAATAGTACACAAAAATGAAATTCACTGCACCTCGGTACATGTAACAATAAAGTGCCATCAGTCATAAGTAGTGTGAATCCTGTCAGTAACTTAATGGATCCATGAGAAGAACAGGCAGCAGCCTCTGTGAGTAGGATTTACACTCTGGTGGTGATTAGAAGCAACTGGCTGTGAAGCTCCAACTTCAGGTAGTAATACGGGACAACACTGCTCAGTGACCTGCCTTTCGATGCACCACAGCTGATGTACGAGACTGCAGACTTACCCGTCTGGTGCCCAATGCTTCTGCTTGTGTTGAGGCCTTTGCTGTTGGGTGCAAGCTGGTGTACCCTGCTACCACGCGCAGATGACACAGTTGAGTTACTCGAGCACTTTGTGTCTATAGTCAGCTAAAATCTTGAGTTTTACTGGGTGTTTATTATATTAATATGAGATAAAGATAAGAGCATAATTTTTCCATTTCCATCTTCTGGCACTGAGCTCACTCAGCATGTTGGGAGCTTGTATCAGGAAGATTTACCACAGTCAGCTAATCACAGAGACAGACCTCCAACAAGTGAGCCTTATTGTCACCTTCCCCTCAGCTAACAATGAACCATTCTACATTTCCTTGATCATCGTCTGCTTTGCCCTGGTGTTTTCACACCTTACCCTTCCATATTTCTAGTCTCCCTCTCCCCTGACTCTCAGTCTGAAGAAGGGTCTCGACCCAAAACGTCACCCGTTCCTTCCCTCCAGAGATGCTGCCTGTCCCGCTGAGTTACTCCAGCATTTTGTGCCTATCTTCCGTTGCTTCTCAGCCTGTTGAGGATCAACTCGTGTAGATGCTCTCTGCATCTGTGGCTCAGCTGAACCATTGAGCCCTCCTCAAACCCGTCAGCTGTCAGTGGTGAAAAGGTTATTCCCTTTCTGTGTGTGGCAGAGCTTGTTTGCTGCAATTTTACTTGGTGTTTATTTTAGTGGTGCTATTTTTTGCAATGATGACTCGTTTTATTTCTCCCTTACACAGTAGGCAATGTATAATTGTACTGTTAAATATTAAATGCACTAGTGACTGTCACTATATTCCACATGGTGCTATCTTATTAGAACAATAATCTCTGTCGGAAGGTGCTTGTATTAGCATAATGTGATACTGAGATATATTCATTATGACTAGCTTTTTATTGCAGACTGAAATGTCATGTTGGCAGTTTTGCTAACACAGGTGCTGTATCGATGACCGACGGTATATTTATGGTTTTTCACGAGGCAGAGAATATGGAAAATGCTTGAGAAATTGTAACGACTAATGATTCCGGGCCGCCTTCCTCCCGTTAATGGAAGAATATTTTGCGAAACATTTCATATTAAATTTATTTTCATCAAAGAAATCGCCTGTGGTGCTTTAATTGACTGTTTTGGATTTCACTTTTGCGTATTATTGTCCTCTTCTCCCTGCTACCTTCGGGCAGGCGGTACAGAAGCCTGAAGTCCCACACTACCTGGCTCAAGAACAGTGACTTACCCACCACCATCACCTTCTTCAACCACCTCACAAAACCCTAATCCTACGTCGGGGCTGGAACATTACGAACCACCTCTTGCACGATGATTAACTTGTTTTCTAATTGCGTTAATAGACAATAGACAATAGACAATAGGTGCAGGAGAAGGCCATTCGGCCCTTCGAGCAAGCACTGCCATTCAATGTGATCATGGCTGATCATTCTCAATCAGTACCCCGTTCCTGCCTTCTCCCCATACCCCCTGACTCCGCTATCCTTAAGAGCTCTATCTAGCTCTCTCTTGAATGCATTCAGAGAATTGGCCTCCACTGCCTTCTGAGGCAGAGAATTCCACAGATTCACAACTCTCTGACTTAAAAGGTTTTTCCTCATCTCAGTTCTAAATGGCCTACCACTTATTCTTAAACTGTGGCCCCTTGTTTAAGCACTAAATTCTTGGTTGTTTTTTTTTTGCACAATTCTCTTTTCTCTGGTAGAATTTATATGTAACTCATGTTTTTGTGTGAAGGTAGACACAAAATGCTGCGTGCAACTCAATGGGTCAGGCAGCATCTCTGGAGAGAAAGAATAGGTGGCGTTTCGGGTCGGAACCCTTCTTCAGACTGAAAGTAGAGGGGGATGCGGGGGGGGATGTGGAAATAAACTGGAGGCAACAAAGGGCCAGACAGGCCCTTGTGTATTTGTGTGTGTTTATCTGAGACTATGTGCCTATGAGGCTGCTGTAAGCAAAATTTTCGATGTACCGCTACCTCACCGTACAAAGGAAGGATATAGGTGGAGACAGGAAATTAGAGGGAGAACTGGGAAGGGGGACGGGAAGAGAGGGCCAATCTAAAGTTGGAATGCAACTAAAATTGGAATGCAACCAAGTTGTGATGCAACCTGACAGTATGGTTTCAGTATGCTTCCTGTCCCTGTCTGATGAAGGGTCTCAACCCAAAATGTCACCTATTCCTTTTATCCAGAGATGCTGTTGGACCCGCTGAGTTACTCCAGCTTTTTGTGTCTATCTTCGGTTTAATGTTGCATCTGAAGTTCCTTCATACACAGTATGCTTTCTGTGTTGTATCTGTGGAAGTTGGTAAGAGACACAGTTCTCCAGTCCCAAGACTTGCACACTACCTTTCCTGTAGCAAGGAACGAATTGAAAACTAGCAGAACAAATTATTTTCACGGTGAATGCTTTGTGATTTGACCTATCTTGTTAAGTAGCTCATGTGAAATTCTGGCTGCTGGGTGATATGTCCATATTGCTGAGAAATAATGAATAAAGAATTCACTTTGAGCTGCCTAATCCCAAACATCCTGCTGCATATCAGTGCTGTTCAGCTCATTTGCTTGTATCCTGTTGCATGTGATTACTATCTATTACAACAAGAACTTTATCTTAATGATGAGCACGCTGTTCATTGGGCACCCTGGCAACATTGCCTTTAATACTTAATGTATATGCGAGATATCATTGATCAACTTGTCAGTTATGGCATGCCCTCCAATAAATGCCTGGCAGTCAGAAATTCCCATGGCAACACCACAAAACCAAGGCAGAGAACAATACAGCCAATCAAGCTCATGATCTGAAGGAGGTTTATCAAACCACCGTCTGTGATTTTCTGATATTTACCAGTCCAGACACCTAAATTCCCCCATCTAGTCATTAACCATGACCTTGATCTACTCGGTACCTTCTTTGCTGTCAGCAGAGCAGGTGAATATTGCCACTGGAGTTTTTCAGCCTTTACCCCACTCATGATATCAAGCTGGCTGATCAAATCCTATCTTGCACATGTTAATCTTACATTCTCTATCTTGCGGGAGGCCAAACCGTACATTTACGGAGAAGCATGTTCCCTTTCCCAATGGAACCCATTCAACCTCGGCACCCACAGTGATCCATCAAGACTCATGTTCTTTATTTCACTGTTTATCTGAACACATGCAAAGCCAATCACCCACTTCTGGAATGGTTTAAAAATCACAACTCGTATAATGGTTAATATACCTCAAACCTAGTCACATGTGATCTTTATCATCCAATTTTAAGGTTACACATCATAAGTAAGCATTTTTTGACCAACACAGAGACTTTCAGTTATCACGTTTTGACCAACCTGAGATGCAATCTTTGCCATTGATCAGTATCCAATCTTGACGAAACATCCCCTTCATTCAGTATAGTTTCAAGATACAGCGTGGAAACAGGCCCTTCGGCCCACCGAGTCTGCACCGACCAGCATTCACCCATACACAGGGAACAATCTACAGAAGCCAATTAACCTACAACCCTGTACGGCTTTGGGATGTGGGAAGAAACCGGAGCGCCCGGAGAAAACCCAAGCCATCACAGGGAGAATGTACAAACTCAGCACAGCCAGCACCTGTAGTCATGATCGAACCCTGGTCTCTGGCGCTATGAGGCAGCAACTCTACCACTGTGCCACTGTGCCCTGTTTTAATCAGTTAATCAATGCCACATTCCTCCAGGAGTCATTTGTACTCAACAGACCTATTACTACTTACTACATTTCCTATGGTGACTGTCTGTGCTCACTGGCTTCCTACCTCCTCCCTGCATTCCCACAGAGATTAATTGGTTTTTCGAAATAAAGCTGTGGCTCGCTTTAGCTCATAGTGAGATAGAACATGAAGACAGCTCCTTCAGCCCACAACTTCACGCTAGCATTTTTACACTAATCCTACTCTAACCCATTTTATTCTCCTCACATTCCATGAAATCTCCCCAGATTCTGCCAATCACCTCCAACCCACACCAATTAACCTATCAAGCTGCAAATCTTTGAGATGTGGGAGGAAGCCAGAGCACCTGTAGGAAACCCACTCAGTCATAAAAGGAATATACACACTTCACACAGACAGCATTGGAGGTCAGGATTGAACCTGGGTCGTTGGAGCTGTGAGGCAGCAGCTCTACTAGCTGCGCCACTGTGCCAACTATCTTGTGTACGTTCTGTAGCTATCCCCCCGCTCTGTTCCTGAACCTGGTCTGTGGGACTTCAGGCTTCTGTACCTCCTGCCCAACTGAAGCTCGAAGAGGGCCTGGCCTGGACGGCCTAGATCCTTGATGATAGACGCTAACCGGCAGGCACCACCTCATATTGATGGTGGGAGGGTTGCGTCCAATGCTCTCTGATAGCCTCTTGTGTTCCTGTGTATGGAATCACCACAGGCCATGAAGCAACCAGTCAAAATAGTTTCTGCAGAGCAGCACAACTAACCTGCCATGGTTTGTTCTGCTCTTCCTCTATTCCAGTTTTCTTTCCTTCCCCTGTTTCTTATAATCTGAAGAAGGGTCCTGACCCGAAACGTCACCTATCCATGTTCTCCAGAGATGCTACCTGACCTGCTGAGTTAATCCAGCACTTGGCGTTTTTTGTTGTTGTAAACTAGCACCTGCAGTTCCTTTTTCCTATACAACCAGGGTGTCCAGTCCATTGTGTTGCCATGTTATTTTTTGACCCATTGAGGATGAATCGATTAATTCTTAATTCCATTAAGAGAGAATCGGAAGGTGGAAAAGCAAAACAAGGTCATAACCGTGGAAATCAACAAGATGAAGGAAGACCTACAACGACGACAGAAAAGGAGGAGGTTGGATAAATTCATGTGCAATAAGGTTAAACGCGAGCCATCAGCCAAAAAGAAAGCTCCATGCTCTGAAAGATGAAAGCTAGAAGCTTTCAAGAGATTTCAAGATTTCAAGATCAGTTTATTGTCACATGTACCAATTAAGGTACGGTGAAATTTGAGTTACCATACAGCCATACCAAGTAAAAAGCAACAAGACACACAGCCGCATAAAATAACATTTAACATAAACATCCACCACAGCGGATTCCACATTCCTCACTGCGATGGAAGGTACCGAAGTTTGGCAACAGTGGACTGATGAGCTTTTCTTTGTGTTTAATGAATCACATACAGTATGATGACTGACCGCAATGTGTTCTGCTTTTAAGCGCTGATACAATTACATAGCAATTACATATTTCACCATGGGCACGTTTCACCTGCTGTAAGTAACCCGAGAAAAAATAAAATTGAACACCTTGCTGCTTCACTGAAAGATCAGCAGAGACATAATGCAGCGAGGAAGTCCTTTGTAGAGAGGAGCCTTTCATATGGACTTTAGCAAGAGATATAAAAGTAATTACCGACACAGAAATCTTTGCAGAGTGCACGTTGGTTGCTGCGAAAGCCCTGTGGGTTGACTCCAATAACTGAAATGAAATTCTGAAGCAAGTAAAAGGACTGTAATTGCCTGACACCACCACAAATGAGAAGGATGGAGGAAATGGTGAAAATATATCTCCCTGCAGATAACTGTAGATATTTTGGCCACGCTGTGTTTTAGCAAGGTGGTGAACAAAGAGTAGATAACTGTGACAATTCACAATTGTGTGCCTGAGCTCATTTCCCCAAAGGACCGGGCGGCACGGTAGCGCAGCGGTAGAGTTGCTGCTTTACAGCGAATGCAGCGCCGGAGACACAGGTTCGATCCTGACTACGGGTGCTGCACTGTAAGGAGTTTGTACGTTCTCCCCGTGACCTGCGTGGGTTTTCTCCGAGATCTTCGGTTTCCTCCCACACTCCAAAGACGTACAGGTATGTAGGTTAATTGGCTGGGTAAATGTAAAAATTGTCCCTAGTGGGTGTAGGATAGTGTTAATGTACGGGGATCACTGGGCGGCACGGACTTGGAGGGCCGAAAAGGCCTGCTTCCGGCTGTAGATATATGATATGATATGATAGAATGATTTCAGGAAGAACGGTATTTAATATCTTTGAAATGTCAAACAGTGAAGGAAAGCAATTTGGCTGCTTGATTGCTTTTGCCAAGAATATCTATGCCTGAACAAAACTAATATCTGTGTGTTCAGATTGTTGCATTGAATACCCGAGGGAGGGGAAATGGATTGGATGAGCCAGATAAACAAATAAGGCAGATCGGACAGGTCGAGAGGGATATGGGTCAAATGCTGGCTGATGGACCAGTGTAGATGGGACATTTTGGTTGGTGGGGGCAAGTTGGGCCTGTTTCTATGTTGTTTGTCTGTATGACTCTATCACTCTAAATAAGGGGAAATATCCAAATTCACTATGTTTACACCAAGAAACAATTGTGTGTAAAGTAAATCAATGAAGTGTGGTGCATTTGGTTGTAAAAGTGTCAATATTAATGATCCATTGAATCACTGGCTAGGAGGGATAGAAGCAGAAGTAGGCCATTTGGCCCATCAAGTCTACTCTGCCATTCAATCACGGCTGATCTATCTTTACCTCATAACCCCATTCTCCTGCCTTCTCCCCATAACCTCTGACACCCGTACTAATCAAGAATCTATCTATCTCTGCCTTAAAAATATCCATTGACTTGGCCTCCACAGCCTTCTGTGGCAATGAACTCCACAGATTCACCACCCTTTTGACAAAATAAATTCCTCCTCATCTCCTTCCTAAAAAAACATCCTTTTATTCTGAGGCTCTGACCTCTGGTCCTAGACTCTCCCACTAATGGAAACATCCTCTCCACACCCACTCTATCCAGGGCTTTCACTATTTCGGGCATCACTGGGAGACTTTGAGAGTGGATGACATCACTCACTACTCGAATGCACTAAAACGTCACTTCCAAGTTGCATGTTGTGTGTTGTAAACGTTTATCAAAGGCTCGTCACTCATTTTACAAAAGAGCGGCTCTTCAAAAATCATGAGCTTTCAAAACGTTTCGATTACAGTGCGTTTTGTTGAGGGAGAAATTTAAGTTCAGGTTTGGAGATATAAAGGAGTACGGGGTGAGTTTCTAATTTCACTGACAAATCTGTGTGTGACCTCTGTGACCGGGTATCATAAACACTTGTTCTGACTGTGCTAAAATGGAGAGGTCAACGGTTAATTCCTCATATGAATGTGTACATTTCCTTGTGACTCAGAAGGAGATCACTTGCCCTATCCGGTTTGTGCTCGTTCTTGGAAGATTCCCAACAACCCCATTGCTCTATCTATCTCCCAGTAACTTATTCATCCATTACTTAACATGTGCGAAAAGGAATAGGAAGAAGTGTGAACTTATTTAATCCTACCCCCATTCCCTAATCAATATTTATCAAGTATTATCTATAATAACTAATACCTAAAATACATATATAACTACATATATACTCACTCGTTCCCTCTCAGCCACCCAGAAAATGCCACCCAGATTCTCCTCCCAACTCACCTACTCCAGCGTTATGTTATAATGACCAATTGATCTACCAATTCACACATCTGCTTGATGTGGGAGGAAACCGGAGTGCACGGAGGGAATCTTTGTCACAGGGAGAACCTGCAAACTCCACAGTCAAGAGAGTCTAGAGTCAAGAGTGTTAATTGCCACACATAACAAAAAATGGAACAATTAAATTCTTCCTTGTTATGCAGCAGCATAACAGGTCTGTAAACACCGGAGGTCAGGATCGAACCAACCACACTGGAGCTGTGGGTACCAGCTCTACCCGATGCACCATTATGCTGCTTTGTGAACACTGTGCTGCACTTCGTGAAGTCTAAATTTAAGGCAGGGGGTTATCATGTCTGGGGCATGCTCTCCGATGCACAGTAACTAGAACTGAAACACTGTGCACAAAATTCCCTGCCCTTACATTGACACGCACATGTAGATATTCAACAAATTCTGATTCAGATTCGTTTATTATCATATAGGCCAGGGTGCAATGAAATTCCTTGTTCACATAAAGCGCACAAAGTAAACAATATACATACAGTAAATGATAAATACAACAATAAATACAATGAGGAGTGCAAAACAGCAGAATGGTGCTAGATTGAGGGACAAAATAAAGAACAAGACAATCAATGAACAGTTGAACTTCCTTCACCCCTTATGTAGTCATTTGGATTTGAGAATTTCTTGCTTCCAGTCCAAGCTTGGAGGTTTGGAGGTGAATTGAATTGAATTGAGTTGAATTGAATTGAATTGAATTGAATTGAATTGAATTGAATTGAATTGAATGGGAAAAGGCCCTTCTGCCCATTGTGTCCACGCTGACCATTGATCACCCGTTCACACTAGTTCCATGCTATCCCACTTTCTCATCCACTGGCTACATGCTCGGGGCAATTTACAGAGGCCAATTCATCTGCAAACCTGCATGCCTTTGGGATGTGGGTAGAAACTGGAACACCCGGAGGAAATCCTCGCTGTCGCAGGGAAATTGTGCGAACTCCACACAGACAGCATCCAAGGATGGGATCGAAAATAGATCTGTGGCGCTGTGAGACAACAGCTCCACCAGCTGCACCACTGTGCCGCCCTGTGAATGCCGAGGTTCACGGCTTCTTCCACAGATGAGGCAGGAGGTTTTATAACAAACAAACATTTACAACAGGAGCAATGGAGTGACCCTTGGAGTCTGCTCTGTCATCAATAGGTCAGGACTGATTTAATGGCATTCACATAAAATGTCAAAGGTTGAGGCCTCAGCACCTATCCCTTTGGAACGCCACTTGTTACATCTTGGCCACCAGAGACAGAGCCATCTATGCCCACTCCCTGTCTCCAGTTAAGCAGCTAAATTTCTATTTGTGCCAATATGTTTCCTCGTTCACCAAATGCTTTTCTTTTCTGCAATAATTAGGTTTAGGTTGACTATTGTCAGGTGTACCGAAATACAATGAAAAGCTTTGATTTGCATGCAATCCAATTAAATCTGATAATACTCTTCATAAGAACAATCTAGCCAAACTCAGGTAGAATAGGTAGAGCAGAGGGAAAGACTCATCTTTGATGCAGTGTCATATCGGATGCTGTTTTATTACATAAACAGACATTGTATTAGTTACAGGAGTTAGAAACATAGAAACATAGAAAATAGGTGCAGGAGTAGGCCATTCGGCCCTTCGAGCCTGCACCGCCATTCAATATGATCATGGCTGATCATCCAGCTCAGTAACCTGTACCTGCCTTCTCTCCATACCCCCTGATCCCTTTAGCCACAAGGGCTACATCTAACTCCCTCTTAAATATAGCCAATGAACTGGCCTCAACTACCTTCTGTGGCAGAGAATTCCACAGACTCACCACTCTCTGTGTGAAGAAATGTTTTCTCATCTCGGTCCTAAAAGACTTCCCCCTTATCCTTAAGCTGTGACCCCTGGTTCTGGACTTCCCCAACATCGGGAACAATCTTCCCGCATCTAGCCTCTCCAACCCCTTAAGAATTTTATATGTTTCAATAAGATCCCCTCTCAGTCTTCTAAATTCCAGCGAGTACAAGCCTAGTCTATCCAGTCTTTCTTCATATGAAAGTCCTGCCATCCCAGGGATCAATCTGGTGAACCTTCTCTGTACTCCCTCTAAGGCTAGAATGTCTTTTCTCAGATTAGGAGACCAAAACTGTACACAATACTCCAGGTGCGGTCTCACCAAGGCCCTGTACAACTCTATATTCCAGAGTTGTTCTGGAATATCCCATTGTTGCAAATTAGTAAACACCAAATTAGTTCATTGGCTTTTACACTGAAGTAGCTTGAAAAATAGAAGTGATCAGTGTTACAACACTTCCAAATACTTCACTGACAGTAAGATGCTTCGTGCAGAGGTTGATGTGGTGATGGGATACCTTCTTCCTCCTCAGGCTACCAGAGCTGAAGATTTTTTGAAATGTGAATACCCTTGTAGAAAATGTTGCAACAACTTTGTGTACAGGAACGTTTAGGGCGGCACGGTGGCGCAGCGGTAGAGTTGCTGCCTTACAACGACAGAGACCCGGGTTCGATCCTGACCACGGGTGCTGTCTGTACAGAGTTTGTACATTCTCCCCGTGACCGCGCGGGTTTTCCCCGTGTGCGCTGGGTTCCGTAAGACGTACAGACGTACAGATTTGCAGGTTTGTAAGTTAATTGGCTTCGGTAAAGATTGTAAACTGTCCTTCGTGTGTGTGTAAGATAATGCTAATGCACAGGGATCGCTGGTCAGCTTGGACCCGGTGGGCAGAAGGGCCAGTTTCAAAACTGTTTCCCAGTTTAGTTTGTAGCTCTAAACGAAACTAAAAGGTTGGCTTCATAATGTTGGCGAAAACCAGAACACTTGCTCATTTTCAAACATGGATCTGTCACCTTCTCCAGGATTTGATATTTCTCCTGAAGGATAGTGCATCTGAGAGTAATACTCTGAAGTGTCAACTCACGTTTGTATTTGAGCGTTGGTTCAGGGATCTTAGACCCACAATCTTCTAACATAGCAAGAGAGCACTATCTCTATTGAACAAGGTCACATTCAATATTAAAGAGTTCCTTTGCTTGGTTGAATTTTGTATTTCGACTTTGAATACAAATTGGTCCTAATTGACCACGCGCTACTGTGATAACCAGGAGGTAGGTATTTCTGACCTAATGTACTAGCCTCCACTCCCAGAGGAAAGCTTACAATTGTTAACAAAGCAGCCTGAGGTACCTAATCATTTGTGACTGAAATATAATCAGAAGACATACCACACACGCACTGTCACTTATTTCTTCATTATTAGCAAGATGGGTTATTGATGATTCCCCAGAAACTGTTGCTGGAATTGACAGTGGCATTATCATCCATTTCTATCAAATCCATTCTCTATTGAATCAAACGATTTGCAACAGGGTGAATGTCCAATTTGTCGGGGACTTGATGAAGCTCAAGTACCAGACGACAATAATCAAGATCAAAATGTTCACTTGCCAGAAAAAACGGTGGACAATTTTAACCCAACTTACCCTGTGAGGAATCTACAGTATGTGCTTGAAATGACCGATCATCTAAACACATTTTTACTTTCTATAATGTTTATACGTTACAGGAGCAGAATTAGGCCATTCGGCCCACCGGCCCAATGAACAACCAAGTTTGTGTGTATGCAACATCTTTCTTCTCAAATCATTCCGAAGCACTTCACGTCAAATTAAATACTTCTTGAGGTGTGGTTACTATTATATAGGAAATCACGAGGCATAAAGCTACCTGTTGCCCCCACCAGCTCAGACTATTTCACTCCTCCTATCGACTTTATTCCCCCTGAGTAAATAGACACCCAGAAATAGACACAAATTTCATGTTCGTATGCCCATAAGTGATAGGAGATAAAATTGGGTCATTCGGACCATCAAGTCTACCCCGCTATTCAATCATGGCTGATCTATATTTCCCTCTTAACCCCATTCTCCTGCCTTCTCCCCATAACCCCTGACACTCAAAGTGCTGGAGTAACTCAGCGGGTCAGGCAGCATCTCTGGATATAAAGGATGGGTGATGTTTTGGGTCGGAACCCTTCTTCAGACTGTTCTATGTGTCTATCTTTGTTACAAACCAGCATCTGCAGTTCCTTCCTACACACCTCCCAAAAACTTGCCTCACACATTGCCCCAAAATTGGTTCCATTCCTTGCATCGACCAGTGATCTTCTGCTTCTGTCGTATGTCTTTTAGACCTGCAGCTCCGTTGAGGTGAGCCAGGCCAACGTGTCATCGTCCAGGTCAATCAGACCTCGTTCACCATTCGGTGGCCGGTATTTGGGGCAACTGGTGACTGTGTGCTCCACTGTCTGTGTTGGGTCCCCACACTCGCAGAAGGCACTGTCCACAAGACCCCACCTCTTCATCGCCAGTCCATAGCGTCCGACGCCTGTCCTCAAGCGATTGAGGGTTATCCACTGCTTTCGGGACAGGTCCTGGGTTCACCGATGTAGCGGTGTAGCCTAGATGGTTCCGCTGACTTCCACTGGTCTCTCCATCTCGTCTTGACCCAGGTGGCCTTGGAAGTGTCAACCGGTGTTGTACAGAGCAGCTCATGAGCTTGCATGGCAAAGGGGCGCCGTGACCAGTGATGGCTTCACTTAACCTAATAACTCCAGATGGTAACACACATCCAAGAGCCTCAGGCCTCCCACTGACTAAATGGAACTTTTCTCATTCTCCAATGTAATGGAGTCGGTCTAAGTCACACTTGCTGGCGGCTCCCCTCATCCCAGTTATTGGAGAATGTCTCTTCATTAAAATAAAAATTACTGCTCATTTAGAAATGAAGCAAACACCTTTTTCTTGAGAATTTAAGATGTGGCTGAGTGAAGCTTTTCATTTGCCATGACGTGCTTTAGAATGCCTTGAGCAGGAAAGTATTGCATAAACACAAATCTGGTTCCTCGTTATGGAAAGTAAAATTGTGTTTACATGATCAACTAGTTGAATTGCTGCCTCATGGCACCAGAGCGCTGGGATCAATCTTGATCTCTGGTGTAGTCTGTGGGGAGTTTGCATGCTCTCTCTGTGACCATGTGGGTGCTCCAGTTTCCTCCCATATCCCAAATACATGGGGAGAGTCAGGGAGAGGCAGGGAGGGGGGATTGGTGGGTTAATTAGCCACTGTAAATTACCTGATGGTATGGGTAAGTGGTAGAATCTGTGGGGAGATTATTGGAATGTGGGGATGGTCGGTTTTGATCGTGGGCTGATGGGCCTGCTTCTGTGCTGTATCCCTCCAAATGTACTCAGCTATTATGCAGGTTAATTACGTACTTGTTGGAAAAGCTACGCCGCTCGGCTCATCGGATAAAGCCCTCAAGCAACATTTGCAAACTGCATGACACATCATGAATAAGGAAGGAAACGCGCAAAAAAAATCACACATAAAACAACAAAGAGATTTTGGCAAAAGGAATACATAACGAATGGTGAAAATACAATTTAGAAGGTGCAGAAAGTATGGAATTACTTTATCAGTACTTATATAACGAACATATAAAGGGGCAGCCTGGTGGAGCAATGGTAGAGTTACTGCCGTACAGCGCCAGAGACCCAGGTTCGATCCTGACGAAGGGTGCTGTCTGTACGGAGTTAGTACGTTCTCCCCATGACCTGCGTGGGTTTTCTCAGGGTGCTCTGGTTTCCTTCCACTCTCCAAAGATGTACAGGCTTGTAGGCTAATTCGCTTGGCAAAAATCGTAAATTGTCCCGAGTGTGTGCAGGATAGTGTTAGTGTGCAGGGATTGCTGGTCGGCGCGGACTCGGTGGGCCGAAGGGCTTGTTTCCATGCTGTGATTCTAAACTAAACTAAACATTAAAAGTTTTCTAAAGGCAGACGCATAACCTGTCAAGATCAGAACTTTGATGCGGCTATGAAGATCTACACGCAATGAACGTTTGGTAATGTCAGCAATATGTCAGGAGGATTGAAGAGTTACTTCTCCTTCGTATTTAGCCAGGGAGATTAAAAGAATGGATGTGCCGGGTCAAGAAGATGTAGAGACAGAGTTTAGATAGAAAAGGGCGGTAAGATAATTGATAAAATATTGAATAATATAGTGGTTCGGTCCTCTTCTCCTGATTTACCGGATCTATTAAAATAAGTTACAGTAACAAAGCAATACAAGGGCCAAACCTTTTTTCAGTTTAGTTTAGAGATGCATCTTGGAAACAGGCCCTTCGGCCCACCGAGTCTGCGCCGGCCAGCGATTCCTGTACGCTAGCACTAGCCTACACACAAAGGACGATTTACAATTTGTACCGAAGCCAAATTAACCTAGAAATTTATACATCTTTGGAGTGTGGGAGAAAACCTGAGCACCTGGAGAAAACCCACACGGTCACAGGGAGAATGTATAAACTCTGTACAGACAGCACCTGTAGCCAGAATCGAAACCAGGTCCCTGGCGCTGTAAGGCAGCAACTGCACCACTGTTCTTGTCTATGTTCTCGTGTGTGAACGTATTGGTGTATGAAAGTACATTAGCAAAGGGAAAGGTGCCAGAGATTGGCAAATAGCTAATAGCACATAGGGAGCAGGAATGGATTAAGTTTAGTGGGGAATCGAAAGTTTGGGGTTATAATAGCGACTGGGAACATAATACATCTGCTGCGGGGAATTGTCCAGCAATAAAAAAATATAATAAGAAATAACCAACAAATATTTCAAAAGTACCCAAAATTAGTGTCAATTGATAGAGAAGGGAGACATGGGAGCAAGGTTTAGTTTAGTTGAGTTTAAAGATACAGCGCCGAAACAGGCCGTACAGCCCATCGAGTGCACGCCTGCAGCGATTCCCACACATTAACACTGCCCTACATACACTAGGGACAATTTACAATTATACCCAGCCAATTAACCTACAAACCTGTACGTCTTTGGAGTTTGGGAGGAAACCAAAGATCTCGGAGAAAACCCACGCAGTCACGGTGAGAACGTACAAACCCCATACAGCCAGCACCCGTATTTGGGATCGAACCCGGCTCTCTGCTGCTGCAAGTGCTGTAAGGCAGCAGCTCTACCGCTGCACATCCTTGCCGCCCTTTACTAGGTGTATGGAGTATACACCTTGTAAACACTGGAATTTAGAAGGAGGAGAGGGGATCTTATCGAAACGTATAAGATTATTAAGGGGTTGGACACGTTAGAGGCAGGAAACATGTTCCCAATGTTGGGGGAGTTCAGAACAAGGGGCCACAGTTTAAGAATAAGGGGTAGGCCATTTAGAACGGAGATGAGGAAAAACTTTTTCAGTCAGAGAGTTGTGAATCTGTGGAATTCTCTGCCTCAGAAGGCAGTGGAGGCCAATTCTCTGAATGCATTCAAGAGAGAGCTAGATAGAGCTCTTAAGGATAGCGGAGTCAGGGGGTATGGGGAGAAGGCAGGAACGGGGTACTGATTGAGAATGATCAGCCATGATCACATTGAATGGCGGTGCTGGCTCAAAGGGCCGAATGGCTTACTCCTGCACCTATTGTCTATTGTCTATTGTCTATACAGAGGAGATCTGCAACAAATGAGCATCTTGTAAACAACTTTACACAATGCAGTTGGCACTCTAACTTCAATGTAGTTATTTACATCTCCAATGCTTCCCTTTCTTAATTCATGTAGTTTGTGCTTCCACTACCCCCTTTGCCTCAACACCATCCTCCCATCTCAGACTTCTCCCTTTTTTCTTGTTTCTGTTTCTTGAGTCTGAATATGTGAAACCCTGCTCCGTCTGTAACATTTCCATTTCATATAAAAGGTCTGTTTCGCTCTCTGAGGCAGTTCCCTGACCCGGTTCCTATTTTCAATATCTGACGTTTTTATTTCAATAATGATTCTCTCCAGGGCTCCCGAAGTCAAGAAATGTATAATGTAAATCTGAGCCTTTTCCTTTAATAAGAGTGAGTTGGTAGATTTTGAAAGGAAGATTAAAGAGGCTGCATGTCCCGTTTGCATTGCATCTCTGTGGACTGTAGTAATAAAGAAAGCTGGGCCAAAATGCGCAAACCTTTATAAGTAGGGATGTTTGCTCTGATGACTACAAGAAAGCAAATAAAGTGCCTGGATCCAGCGTTAGAGGGATGATACTGAAAAGCAGAGAGGTTTTACTAATCTTCTATTTTGATGAGACCACAGCTGTGGTCTTGTTACAGAAAAGACATATTGCACTGTAGAATGTGCAGAAACAATTAACTTTCTAAGATGATACTAAAGTGAAGGGTTTCTATCTGTTAGAGGAGATTGTACGGACAAGAACTCTTTGATAGAATCCAAAAGAATTATGGAAGCGTTTGACTGGATGGATATAGAGAAGAGACTTTCACTTGTAGACAAGGCCTGTATTGGGACTCTCACCAACAAATCCCAAACAAACTCAGAACAAATGGTTTTACTCAGTGATTAGTAAGAATGTGCAGCAAGGTGCAGTAGCTGTGGAGCGCTGATGCATGCAAAGAGAACAAACCCACAAGGGAGAGAAGTGGCAGTAAATTGCTGTGGAGTAGAAGGCCTGGAACTGCTGACCTGGGAGGCTGACTGGTGCTGCCATTAATGCAGAGGTAGAGTTGCTGCCTTACGACATCAGAGACCCTGGTTCAATCCTAACAACGGTCGCTGTCTGTTCGGAGTTTGTACGTTCTCCCATGACCGCGTGAGTTTACTCCAGGTGCTCCGGTTTCCTCCCATACTCCAAAAACGTAAAAGATTGTAGGTTTATTAGTTTTGGTAAAATTGTAAATTACCCTAGTGTGTAGGAGAGTACTGTATGGCGAGTCGTAGGCGAAGTACGTTGAGGTAGATGTTTATTATAACATTAACAACCGTGACAATCAACGCACCAAACGACAGACAACCATAAATCTTACTGTCTCCTTCAGAGGACTAAACGAGACTGCCCAGTTCCTTTACCTGCGCACCACCTCACCTCTTCTACCAATCAGAGGGTTCGATGGTCTGGACCAATCCCTGTGTCCCTACAACTGGTACTAGTGTACAGGGATTGTCGGTCGGTGTGGACTCGGTGGGCTGAAGGGCCTGTTTCCGCGCTCTATCTCTAACCTAAACTAACTTTAAATTAAATGAAGCCAAGTAATGTGGCATGTTATTAAAACAGGAGTCAGGATTAAAAATTAATTATAAACACATTTCTGAAGTTGTATGCAGCTGAGGTTAAGGACTCTTCAGATCAACCTGATTGGGATAACAATGAAGTGTTTGTATTAAAAAAATAAAGATTAAATGCCTCACATGAGATGTACCTAAGCGCCGAAGATAGACACAAAAAGCTGGAGTAACTCAGCAGGTCAGGCAACATCTCTGGAGAGAAGGAATGGGTGATGTTTCAGGTCGAGATCCTTCTTCAGACTCGAAGCGTCACCCATTTCTTCTCCCCAGAGATGCTGCCTGTCCCGCTGAGTTACTCCAGCATTTTGTGTCTATCTTCGGTTTAAACCTGATCTGCAGTTCCTACACATTATGTCTGAGTGCCAGTAGGTTTCTGCTTTTGGCTGGTCTGCACACTGTGGGTGCAGGATGGGCTCAGTTGACTCAGAAGAGTTCCTTAAAGCCTCTGCCTGACTTGCATCGCCGGTCCAACAAAGAGTCCACAGTGATGAAGCTCTGACCCGGCAAACAAGTTCCACTCTCCTCACCGTCAGGCCCAACAACCACTGAAGCCTGGCCTTGTGACCAGAGGCTCTGGGTTTATATTGCAGAAACAGTAGAAACAAGGAACTGCAGATGCTGGTTTACCGAGGAATGACGCAGAATGCTGGAGAAACTCAGCGGGTCAGGCAGCATCCTTGGAGAACATGGATAGGTGACGTTTCAGGTGGGGGCCGTTCTTCAGGGTAAATTGCGGCTGACAAAATGGGGAGTGAATCCTTCACTAACCTAAATCTAATGAAAACACAGGAGCTCATCTTAAACCAAATTACATTTGCTGCGTCATATATGACGTGACTGATATTAAGTTGCACTGAATTCAGTGGATCTATTGGACAGCAGCACAGTGGCCAGAGAGCAGAGCCACGGCCTCATAGTGCCAGAGACCCAGGGTCAAGTCCAACCTCCAGTGCTGTCTGCATAACGTTTTTGTGTTCTTCCTGTGACCTCTCAGTGGACGCACGGGTTTCCTCCAATGTCCCAAGGACATTCTGGTTGGTAGGTTAAGTGCCGACTGTAAGTTGTCCTCCAGTGCAGATGAGTGGCTGGGAGGGAGTTCACGTGAATGAGGGGAGACAAAAGGAACTGCAGATGCCAGTTTACAAACAAAAGACACAAAATGCTGGAGTAACTCAGCGGGTCAGGCAACATCTCTGGAGAACATGGATGGGTGATGATTCACATCAGGAGCCTTCTTTTGAAATTTTCGGTCTAAAGAAGTGTCCCAACCCGAAACGTAACCAATCCACATTCTCCAGAGGTGCAGCCTGACCCATTAAGTTACTCCAGAATGTTACATCTTTTTTTTTGAATGAGGGGAGATGTGGTTACAGAGGGGAAAAAATCTGTGGTGAAATGAGACCCTTCCCTGAGCCACCATGAATCCAATGGACCAAGTTGTATCCTTCAATGTTGGATGGAAGTACATGGTTCAGAACAGCTAATGTTTCATTAGTTACCCATTACTCCCCCACCAGCTGCTCAACTCCATGTACTTCCCTTCAGTTCCCTTCCCCTTCTGCCATTTGCCCAATGCCCGCTGGAACAGGGCACTGGAAACTGTGCTGAGGTGCAGTAAGAAATGGGCTGTACAAAGAAAATAGAGTTCCGCTAATGATTTGTTTGAAATGTGAAATAAAACCAAAGATGCCAGGCAATTAGAGAGGGAACTGCGTTACACAGGAAGGCATGAATTATTCACTGGGAAGTTTCAGCGATAAAAGAAACAACATATCATTCCGAAGGATTGCTTGAAGTACATTCAATTCTCTTCTGTTCCAACACCTGATTTTCATATTTCACTGCTGTTTAAAATCGTTTGTTTCTTTAAATTTTTTTTTTTTTTTTTTTTGGTTTAGTTTAACACCTTGTGTGCTGGTTAACTTGCTTCCCCCTCACTCCCTGTGTGAACGGGCTCAGATCCCCACAGTCAGCAATGGTCAGCCAGGGGAGGTGCTTCTTTGTGTCGGAGAAAAATAACTGCAGATGCTGGTTTAAATCGAAGGTGGACATAAAATGCTGGAGCAACTCAGCGGGTCAGGCAGCATCTCGGGAGAGAAGGAATGGGTGACGTTTCAGGTCGAGAGCCTTCTTCAGACTTCAGGTTCTTTCCTGAGTGCACAGTGCAGCTTCCTCCCATCTGAATGGAGAAAGCAGTTTCTCACTCCATCCATGCGCACTGATTCAGGTGTTTCACCCACCGGGCTGACACCATCTCATTTTAGATAGACACAAATTGCTGGAGTAACTCAGTGGGATCGGCAGCATCTCTGCAGAAAAGGAATAGGTCGAGACCCTTCTGCAGATGGTTAGACTAACACAAGATGACAACTGGATGATAATATTGGGAACCCCATAGACATTGCAAGGAACAAAATATCCATGCAGAAACACTACATTGGTTTACAAATATGGCAAAGAATCATAGTCATATAGAGTTATGCAGCGTGGAAACAAGTCCTTCAGCCAACTTCTCCATGCCCACTGAGATGCTTTCCAAAGAATCAACAATGAAAACAGGGAACGCGTTTGTACCGGGCATAGAAACAAAGATCTACAGGTGCTGGTTTACACAAAGGGACACAAAGTGCTGGGGTAACTCAGCGGGTCAGGCAGCATCTCTAGAGAACATGGATAGATTACATTTTGGTCAGGACTCTTCAAACCCTGTTGTTGATCGATCATGCATGGTGGTAACATGTATAAATGTAAACATTCTGGAAAGCCTGATCATTGGGATTCCCAACCATGAGACGAGAACAAGACCCATATTCCACCAGAGCTGCCTAGCCTGATTACAAAGAGGCAGCAGGAAGTTTAGGCCTGAAGTTTAAAGATATCAGACCACAAGTAGTCTAGGGATTTCGGGGGCTTGGACCCCATTGCGGTCCTTTCACCTCACCCCGATAATTGAGGAGATCTTGCAATCGGCAGTAAGGTGAAGGAATGTGACACAGCAGTGAGCAGTGGGCGAGGCTGGGGAATGTAACAATGGTGATAGGTGTGCGAGGTTGGGGAATGTAACAATGGTGATAGGTGTGCGAGGTTGGGGAATGTAACAATGGTGATAGGTGTGCGAGGTTGGGGAATGTAACAATGGTGATAGGTGTGCGAGATTGGGGAATGAAGAGTGAGTTGTAGTGGTGAGCAGTCTGTAGGGAATGGGGAGTGCAACCACCGTGAACCGTGTTCAGGGATGGGGACTGGGGAGTGCAACAATGGTGAACAGGGTAAGTGCGGTGAATGTGGAGTGTAACAATGGTGATAGTGTGCAGGGATGGGGAATGGGGAATGGGGAATGGGGAGTGCAACAATGGTGAACAGGGTAAGTGCGGTGAATGTGGAGTGTAACAATGGTGATAGTGTGCAGGGATGGGGAATGGGGAATGGGGAGTGTAACAGTGAGCAGTGTGCGTGGATAGGGTATGAAGGGCATATTGCAGTGGTGAACAGTGTGCAGAGATGGGGAATGGGGAGCGTGACATGGGTACGCAGCGTGCAGGGATAGTGTATGAATAGTGTATCACCGTGGTGATAAGTGCACAGGGATGTGCAATGAGGGGTGTAACGCAGTGGTGCGAAGGGCTTCTCAGTTGCCAGCAACCCAGGCTACCTTCTTCCAAACTATTTGGTTAGCACCAAGTTAAATAGAACACTCAGTTTCCAATTATCAGAATTAAGTTTAGTTCCATTATAAACTTGGATTTAATTAAACCTCAGAGCAAGCAAAGACCATAAAGAATGTTATTGGGATATTTAATTATAAAGTTTGGAAAAGAGACCATCAGTTATTGTATAAGCAATAACATGTGATGTGCAGAATCAAGCTGTGCCCACTGCCATGGGGAATGATGGAGAATTACAGCTGAACATGAGGTGTTTATTTTATGGCTGTCAGCTACATTGAGATATATTGCTTGTAGATGTGGCAGCTTCATTGTGAAGGGCCCATACTTTACTGCTGACATGCAACAAGACTAGAGGTCGATGGAGATGGAAATCAATTATTGCATCGGATTTGGTATCAGGAATTAATGACCTCATTTGTGGAGCTGCGTTCCAAAGGTGAAGATAGGTGAGGAGAAACAATGATCAGGGGCAGGCCTATAAGTCACTTGGACAAGTGTGGATTGATTCGAAAAAACTAGCATGAAAAATCCTGTTCAACTAACTTGGTTGAGAGTTTTGATGACGAAACAGAAAGGGTTGACAAGGGAATGTGGTGGTTGTGGGAAACAGGAACATCCAATAGGCATTTGATGCAGCTCCATGTAATGGTCTTCATTGGACTGAAGCTCTTCAAGAGTCAAGAAAGAGCCAAGAGCGTTTAACTCTCAATGGCACCAGGAAAAGAACAATGAAACTCTTGAAAAAGAAGGGTCTCACCAGGGATGCTGCCTGTCCTGCTGAGTTACTTCAGCATTATTGTGTCTATCTTCGATTTAAACCAGCATCTGCAGTTCTTTCCTACACAATGAAAATCTTACTTGCCGTAACTTTATAGGCACGTTAACGCAATAAATATACAATATCCCACTGACTGATCGTTACTGAATTCATCCAACAAAGGTGGTAAATTTAGACAATAGACAATAGACAATAGACAATAGGTGCAGGAGGAGGCCATTCGGCCCTTCGAGCCAGCAACGCCATTCAATGTGATCATGGCTGATCATTCTCAATCAGTACCCCGTTCCTGCCTTCTCCCCATATCCCCTGACTCCGCTATCCTTAAGAGCTCTATCCAGCTCTCTCTTGAATGCATTCAGAGAATTGGCCTCCACTGCCTTCTGAGGCAGAGATTTAAAGATGGCATTGGAGCTGTATCTGGCTACACTGTCATGGTACAGAGTGTGTATAGCAGGGGACTGAGTACACAGCCTCGAGGTGACCTTGGTCATCAAGGAGAAAGTGATGTTGCCCATTAATACTGATTGAGGTTTGCCAATGAGGATGTCAAGGATCCAATACATGGGATGAGCCTTTCACTGCGAAAAATTTACAGATGGCATACCGCGAGGAGAAATAGTGAACTGCAAAGAGGATCATAGAGATATGGACAGGGTATGGACAGGGTAGTGGAAGGTGAGATATGGACAGGGTAGTGGAAGGTGAGAAAAAAAATAATACTGAAAAATACAATGTATTGCATTTCGGGAGGAAGAATAAGTAGAGGCAATGTAAACAGGAGAGCACAATTGTAAAAGTTTATTAGAACAGAGAGAAGCATACTTTGTTGAAAGTATCAGGACAGATTGAGGAGGTGAACAAAATAGGCAGACAGGTGAGTGGGCCTGAGAGAAGAAGCTATGTACAATGGTAAGGACATCTTTATGAAGCTTTATGAAACACCAGTTGAGCCAGTGGGGGTGCCACCCTTCAGGAGGGGCTTTGCCCAGAGTGCGAGAGAGATTCACAAAAATGATTTCAGGGACGAGGGACTTATGTGGATTGAATGGAGTAGCGGCAGTTTTCCCCTACAGGAATAGTAGAAGTTGTGAGGAAATTTGAGAAAGATATTTAAATCATGAAGGCTGCAGTCAGATGCATTCGCTCTCTGTCTTTCCCCCATCCTAGTCATCCTGCTAGTTTCACTGATGTCCTGCTTGGTTTCACTGTTTTGTATCCACTTCATATCACCTTTTCCACAGCCAACAATGAACCATTGTGGGCCCCACCATTCCTTGATCGTTGTTGGCTTTGATTTGTTCTTTTCAAGCCTTTCATTCATTTTTTCTTTGTACCTTTTCGTATCTCTAGTTTCCTCTCAGTCTGAAGAAGGGTCTCAACCTGAAACATCACCTATTCCTTTTTTCCAGAGATGCTGCCTGTCCCGCTGAGATACTCCAGCATTCTGTGTCTATCTTCAGTGTGAACCAGAATCCGCAGTTCCTTGTCATATAAAGAGAAACTGTTCCTATTAATGGTTGGAGCTAGGGGACATAGAATAAAAATCAAATGAAACTGCAGATGCTGGAATCTGGAATAAAAGCAGAAATACCAAAAGAACTGAGTCAGTTCAGCAACATCCATGGAAAGAGAAATCACAATCACAATCACAATCACAATCGCAATAATACTTTATTAGCCAAGTATGTTTTGCAACATACGAGGAACTTCATTTGCCGTACAGTCATAACAATAAAAAGCAACAATACATTTTGACATGAACATCCACAACAGTGACTCCTCCACATTCCTCACTGTGATGGAAGGCGAAAAAAGTTCAATTTCTCTCTTCTTTGTCCTCCGGCGGTCGGGGGCTCTGACCTTCTGTTGACGGGACGATCTTGGCTCCCGTAGCCGGCGGTGGGCCTTCCTCATCGGGGCGATCCAGCTCCTGCATCAGGGGTGGGGACGGGGGTTGGGGGGGGGAGTCTCAGCTCCCCAACTCCAGGCGATCTACCCCGGGACAGTATTAGTCGAACATCGTGCGGATTTTGGAGCTCCCGACTGATCTCAACCCGAGACTGCGAGCTCCACGATGTTAAGGTCCGCAGGCCGCAGTTGGAGTGTCGATCCCAGGCAAGGGATCGCAGGCTCCGATGGTAAGTCCACGCTCCGCGGGGGCTCAAAGTCAGTCGAAGGCAAGGCCTCCAGCTCCATGATGTTAGGCCGCAGAGCGACCGGAGATACGACCCAGTAAACAATCGCATCTCTGGCAAGTTACATTTCAGACCCAGAGAAGATGCAACATCTTCCCACCATCCGGGGATGTAAACAATCATTCTAGATGAGCAGTGATTCACTTTCACTTCGTCCAATCTAATATATTGCATTTGGTCTCCTCTACACTGGAGAAACGAAGCACAAATTGGATGAATGCTTTACCGACCATCCACGCCCAGTCTGCTTGATTGACCCTGAGCTTCTGGTCAACTGCCATGTTAATTCACCATCCCATTCCCTCTCTGATAGATCAGCCATGAGCTGAAACATTCTCATCCAGTTTACTATACAGCACAGCGGGATGTTTTTCTGTGCTGCAATCTAGTAAAGTGGAATCTTTTTTGTCGGGCTATTGTAGAGTGGTAGAGAGGAAACAGGTGCTTTGGCCCATGGAATCTGTGCCAACCATTTACTACCCCTTACATTAATCCTACATCAATCCCATTTTTTATTCTCTCCACTTTCTCATTAACTCCCTCTCGATTCCACCACTCGCCTACACATTAGGGACAATTTACAGCGACCAATTAACCTTCCAACCCATCCGTCTTTGGGATGTGGGAGGGAAGCAGAGCACCCAAAGGAAATCCTTGTGTCTGTGTGCAAACTCCACAAAGACAGCACCCGAGGTGTGGACTGAACCCAGGTCTATGGCGCTGTGAGCCAACAGCCCCATTCATTGCACCTCTGTATCACCTGCCAGGTTCGTGTTTTTGTGGTTGCTGCAGACTGCAATGCAGTGTGTAACTGAGTATTTGATAATTGAGGGTTAGTTTAACGATCAATAACTCTTTGAGCTACAATAACAGAGAAAATAGCCAAATTAATTTCATCATAAAGAACTGTTGAGAGCGGAGTTGCAACTATAAAGAGTTTGCAAAACCATACGTACTTTGAATCAATAATTTATCTCCACCACAACTATGTTTTTCCACTATAAAATACGTCTTCTGGAAAATAAGGGCATGCAATGACTCATTGAAAATGGGCTGCCACAATAATGCATGTGAACTGGAAACTATCAATATTCTGGGGAATTGCATATTTACACTAATAAATTTTGTTTTGAACTGATGCCTTTTATTAAACATAGCTGCTTTTTGACAGCATGGAGGATAATTCTACAATACCAATAACTCAATCTCACAGCATGGAGAGAGAGAAGATATTCCGGAGCAGATATATTTTATGGGCTTTAATGGTTCAGTGTAAAACAAAAATCACTTCACTCAACTCTGCCTTAAACATTTCAATGAATTTGCTACCGTTTCTAAAAATGCTGAAGACACATTAGCTAATTCAATCAGGAATGAATACTGAACATTGCTACACCTGAAACAACAATAAGATCTGTTGGAAAACCTATGGCTGCAAATGTCAAACAAATTCATGCATAACCTCGTATTTCGTTTGGAAATGGAATCATAGAAATTTACAGCATGAAAATTTATGAAGGTGGTTATTTGGCTAAAAAATATTGACTTCAAGATAATCCAATTGCGGGAAGTGCCTTTTAGATTAGGTTTAGCTATATTATTGTCATTTGTCACATGTACCAAACCAATTAACCTACAAAATTATATGTCTTTGGAGTGTGGAAAGAACCTGGAGCACCCAGAGAAGGTCATGGGGAGAACGTACAAACTCCGTACCCCTAGTCATGATCGAACGCTGGTTTCTGGCGCTGTAAGGTAGTAATTATACCACTGCACCACTGTGCCGCCAAATCCTAGATCTGCTAGAATCAGCTCTGGACAACTGTTCAAAGAAGATGCTTTCTGCACCGGCTTTCCAAGTCCATATGATCCCTTTGCGAGAAATCTCCCTCCTTATCCTGGCCATCCTTGTCATGGGTGCAATTATTCTTTTGCCAGCAGAGTGATTCTTGCGTCATGGTATTCCTGACTAGGAGTCGGCCAGTGAAAGATGTGTGCAGGGTTTGGGTGCTGTCGACTGTGAGATCAGGCAATGGACCAGTAAAATACTTCAGGCTGAAGATGACAGAACACCGCGTATTGGCTAACCAATGCTATCTCGGGGACGTTGCAATTGAACTTCACAAATGTTACGGAAGAAACAAAGCTCTGCCTTAATATTATGAAAATATAGTAAATCAATTTCTGGATCTGTACGTCTGTGCAACTGTTGTTTATTATACTGGAGCCTTTCTGATTATACTGGTGTCATTGTGACTAATGTCCTTAATACGATTCGATGGGTGACTAATATGCAATATACTGATCATGGTGATGAATGCCTACCATCTGCAGCTTCCGTGAGTAATGCCTATTGTATTGCTTCCTCTGTCACCAAGGATCATTAAACTGATGCATGTGACTAACGCCCATTGATAGGTTACCTAATGACAACTGTTATTAACGCCTAATTATAGTTTATTCTAATATTATGAAACCCCCCCAAAAAAAGGGAATAATTTTGTCAGGAAGAATAAAGGTGCAGATTATTTTCCAAATGGAGAGAGAATCCACAAATCAGAAGTGCAAAGGGACTTGGGAGTGCTGGTGCAGGACTCCCACAAAGTTCATTTGCAAGTCGAATCGGTAGTAAGGACGGCAAATTCATTTATATCAAGAGGACAACAGAGATGCAATGCTGAGGTTCTATGAGGTGCTGGTCAGGCCACATTTGGAGTACTGTAAGCAAATTTGGGCCCCGTATCTGAGGAAGGATGTGCTGGCTCTGGAGCAGGACCAGAGGAGGTTTACAAGAATGATTCCAGGAATGAGTGGGTTAGCATATGATGAGCGTTTAACAGCACTCCCAAGTCCCATCGCTGGAGTTTAGCAGGTTGAGAGGGGACCCCCTTGAAACTTAAAGAAAAATGAAAGGCATAGATAGAGTGGATGTGGAAAGGATGTTTCCACTGGTGGGAGAGTCTAGGACCAGAGGACATAGCCTCAGAATTAAAGGGCGCTCTTTTACAAAAAGGTGAGGAGGGACTTCTTTAGTCAGAGGGTAGCTAATCTGTGGAAACCATTGTCACAGGGGGCTGTGCAGACCAAGTCAGTGGATATTTGTAAGGCAGAGATAGACAAATTTTTGATTGGAACCGGTATCAAGAATTATGGGGATAAGGCTGGAAAATAGGATTAGGAGGCAGAGATCAGACATGATTGAATGGCAGAGTGGACTCGATGGGCCTAATTCTCCTCTTAGAACTTGTGTGAACTTGTGTGTGTGTGTGAAGAGTTGAGGTTTCAGGCCAACGACCTTTCATCACTTGTAGGAAGAGTTTAAGATAAAAAGAACTTCCAAGAAATAAATATAAGTTTCAGGTAATTCAGGTAGAGAATACAGAAGGGAAGTGGAAAGGTGCAGGAGTGATTAAACGACAAAGTGTAAGGAGACAGAGCAACTAATGAAGAATAAAATGTCCGTTTGGACATGTAAAAAGAGAAGCAGGATAATTTGGAAACAAAAGAGACTTCAGATGCTTGAATCTAAAACAAAAAAGCAGAATGCTGGAAGAAGTCAGAGGGTTGAGCAGCATCTGTGGAGGCAAAAGCTGTAAGTTGACGTTTCGAGTCGAGACCCTGGATCAGGACAGGGAGGGAATGGGGAAAACTGCCAGGATATTGCAGTACACAAGGGATTGGGATGAATTTAGAGTCTGGATTAGTGCTTGGGACTACGATGTTGTGGCCATTACAGAAAAGTGGTTGTGGGAGGGACACGACTAACAGCTCGATGATCCAGGGTTTTGATGTTTCAGACATGACAGAAAGGGAGGGAAAAGAAGCAAAGCAGTTGCTCTACCAATCAGGTACTTAGATACTGGAGGGTTCTTCCGCTGAGACGATATGGGTAGAGCTTAAAAATAAAAAACCTGCAAGCAGTCTAATGGGATTGTACAATAAACCCCCTCAGAGGAATTCATTGCCACAGAAGGCTGTTGAGGCTAAGTTAATCGATATTTTTAAGGCAGAAATTGATAGATTCTTGATTGATGCGGGTGTCAGGGGTTATGGGGAGAAGGCAAGGGAGTGGGGTTGAGAGGGAAAGATAGATCAGCCATGATTGAATATTGAATGTCGGAGTAGATTTGATGGGCCAAATGGCCTAATTCGGCTCCTAGCACTTATGAACTTATGAATGCCTGTCTTACCATCTGGCGAAATGCTGCCTGTACTTGGGATCGTGAATCTGGGAGTCCCAATCAACCAGAAGAGCAAATAATTGAATCAGACCACTGTGTGAATGGCTGAGCTGTGCAGAAATCTGAAAGATCTGAAAAACAGGACAGAGAGAACGTCGCTGGAAACAGCCTGAGATCTGCAGACTCTGTGCGTTCGGGTGAGTTTATTTATTGGTGTTTAGGAGACAAGAAGGTGGTAATAGAATGAGCAGCCTCCGCTGGGAATTCTTGATGGACAGACAATTCACTGCAACTGACACAAGCCTTCACGCTGTGATTGCGTGCTGGAGACATTGACACCACTGTGAGAAGGATCAGTGTTAACAGAAGCTGAGAGAGAGCAATAATGAAGTCAGCATGCCAAGTATCAGAAATCTTCTGTGTCGCTCTGACATCACCTGATAATGCAATGTGACTGAGTGACAGGAAAGGGAGACAACTAATTTCGAACAAAGATGTAAATATATTCATGATGGATGTATCCTGCTGTTGACAGGGCTCTGCCTGGTAAATATAAATCTGACCAAATGGAACATGGCTATTTCAAGCTGCTTTCTGCCTTTGGTTGAGGTTGAGCCATGAATCCTTGTAGGTACGAAGAACTGCAGATGCTGGTTTATACTAATGAGAGACGCAAAGTGCTGGTGTCATTCAGCAGATAAGGCAGCATCTCTGGACAAAAAGGATGGGTGACGTTTTGGGTCGGGACCCTTCTTCAGGGATGATCCGCTGAGGTACTCCAGCATTTCCTGTCTATCTTTGATATGAAGCATTGGTTTGGCCTGTTGGTCACATCTGATCCTATCCCAGCCCATCTGTGGCAGAAAGGCCTCCCCACAGAGTTTACCCCGGGCTCACCCATCCCAATTTTGCCTGAAACACTCTCTTAAGTTCAGCTCCTTTGGTCCTCAGCCACCCATATCCTCCCCCAAACCAAGTCTCTTTCATCCACCTTCTTATATTCAATGACCTACTCTGGCTTCCAGTCCAATTTTAAAACCTCCACGCCACTCCAGTCCTACAACCCAATGAAAATTCTGCCGTTGTCAAATTTAACTCCTTCTGCTCTCCTTCCCCATTTTCTGAAACATTGAGGACTGTACCTTCAACTATCTATGCTGAACTATTGGAATTGCCTCCTTAAGCTATTTTATCCATCCACCTCCCATTACTCCACATGACTTACTCCTGTTTACATTTCCTCTGTTGACACAAAAGACTGCAGATGCAGGAATCTCGAGCAGTAAACAGACTGCTGGACAAACTCTGCAGACAAGGCACATGCGTGGAGGGAAAGAAATGAATGGAATTCTGAAGAAGGGTCCCGGCCCGATATCTCGTCTGTCCATTCATCACTTCATCTGGAAGGCTAAATTGTGTCGATGGATATTGGGAAGGGATGAGACAAAAGGACATGGAACATAACTCGATTACTTTATGTTTCGCCTCTCCTGCGGGTTGCATGGGAAAGTGGAATGAGAAGGAGAATGGTGAGTGGAGATGAAAGAGTGAACTAGTGCGTTGTGGAGGGAACTGTGAAACAGAAATGGGATGAGAGATGAACAAGAAACAAAACTGGGCATCCGTAATCCTGATGCAAATCCTTGGGAGGGTGCTTGGGAAGATCCCAGACTTCTTTTCCCTCTTCTCCGTTCTCATTTAGACCATCCATCTGCACTGCCTTCAGTGAGATGAGTTGTGAACCTTCACAACGCCCTCAGATGGCACCACTGGCATTGGTTGCCAGCTAATCTCACACCTCCCCTTTCTTCCCCCCACCTTCTCACCAATTGAAAACGACCGTGGTTTCTTAATTTTCAAACTTCTGCCAAAAAGTGAGTTGATGTGATAACATGGTGTTTTTCTCCACATATGCCACCCGAATGACCAAATGTTTTTGTTTTTCTCTGAAGATTTCCCACAACTGCACGGTGGCGCAGCGGTAGAGTTGCTGCCTTACAGCGAATGAAGCGCCGGAGACTCAGGTTCGATCCTGACTACGGGCGCTGTCTGTATGGAGTTTGTACGTTCTCCCCGTGACCTGCGTGGGTTTTCTCCGAGATCTTCGGTTTCCTCCCACACTCCAAAGACGTGCAGGTTTGTAGGTTAATTGACTGGGTAAAAAAATGTTAAAATTGTCCCAGGTGTGTGTAGGAATGTACGGGGATCGCTGGGCGGCGCGGACTTGGTGGGCCGAAAGGGCCTGTTTCCGCGCTGTAGAATCTAAATCTAAAATCTAAAGCATGGAACCAGTGTGCAGGTCATCAATGGTTGGCGTGGACTAGGGGGGCCGAAGGGCCTGTTTCTACGTTGTATCTCTAAACTCTATCTTTAAACTAAATACAGAGTAGCAGTGGGAGAGACGGGGGCAGGACAATGCCTGGCAAGGGAATAGTAACATCTCACCTGAAGATCATTCTAAGTTCGTATTCTTTGGCAGGAAACGGATTGATAATTTAACATGGGACAAATTGACATTAAGGCACCAGGGAACGGAGGGATATGGACCACATGCAGGCAGAAAAAATTAGTTTAACTTCGTGGTCATGTTCAGCAGGGACATTGTGGGCTGTAGGATCTGTTCCTGTGTGTACGGTTCTATGTTTTATGTTCCATGAGTGTTGTTGACTGAATGTTTGAGTCCTTCGTCTCTGAGCTGGATGTAACAGATGCCCTCACATCACTTTGAATAAGTTAAGGTCACACGAATAGCATCACTAAAACAGACCTTCTGGTGCCTTTACGTCATTCTTCATTGTGGCCTCTTGCTGAGTGGAAACTGACCTGCACACGTCCACTTTACAACAGTGATTACACTTCCAAAGCATTTAATAGACTGTTGGTTGATATGGAACATTCTAAGCTGGCAATAAAATTGAAAGCAGTCCTTTCTTAGTAAGGAGAGTATTATGGGAAACTGTCTCTGTCCACCCATTGATTATAGAGCCATAGAGTCATAGTCTTAAAGCAGGAAACAGGCCCTTTGGCCCAACTTGCCCACACTGGGCAATATGTCCCACTAGTCCCACCTGCCTGCGTTTGGCCCATATCCGTCAAATCCATGTACCTGTCTAAATATTTCTTAAACATTGCAACAGTACCTCCCTCAACTACCTCCTCCGGCAACTTGTTCCATACACCTATCACACTTTGCGTGAAAAAGTTACCCCTCAGGTTCCTATTAAATCTTTTCCCCTCACCTATGTCCCCTGGTCCTCTATTCCCCTACTCTAGGCAAGAGACTCTGTGCGTGAGACTCTGTGCGTCTACCCGATCTATTCCCCTCATGATTTTGTACATTAATTATCCGAAAATCTGTTGTGATACTTACGTAGTTTTCCAACACAAAATATCAATGAGCATGAGTCAGAGCCTGTTTCTTAATCGAGAACCTTATACAGTATTCAGTGACAGTGTTTTCATTTTTAGAAAATGTAGTTCTCCCCATAAGTTGTGATATAAAATAATAAAATTGCAATAGAACATCTCAGTATAAACAATTCACTGATTGAATGACATCAGTGCGTATTTCTGACAAGTTAATTTAGCTGAGAGCAAACACTTAGAGATAGCATTTATGACTGTTCTATCTGAAAAGTGTACATCTATGAATGTCAGTAAAACTCATTTGGAAACAATTTTCTCCACAAACATGGTTACTGTTGACACATTTTAGAGGCAGAAATTTTCCAACCATGTTTTCCATTATCATTCACTGTCAACATTTCCCATTCAATTTTCTTGTGCCAGCCTCTGTGATATAAACATTTCTGTCACCGGTTGATTTCACTGAATACGTTGCTGAAATCTCTCCTCATCTGGCAAATCATCAGTATTCCTGCACTGGAGCGGAGTGCAGCCATGCATCCTAAATAGGTACGGCAGCTGGAAGGTTCATCTATGGAGATGATCAGGGCCGGGTTACTGTGCTGGTTGCTGCAATGTCTGGGGACTTGGGATTCGTGCCAAATGGACTGAAAGAAAGTTGCAGTTTCTGTGATCGCTGGATCCCACTGTGGCTCTCAACATGGAATCGTTTCTGGTGATGAATACAGAGCCTTTAGACTTTAGACTTTAAAGACACAGCATGGAAACAGACCCTTCGGCCCATCGAGTCTGCACCGACCAGCAATTACCCTGTACACTATCCCACATGCTCGGGGGACAATTTACAATTTATAGAAGCCAATGAACCTATAAACCTGAAGATAGACACAAAGTGCTGGTGTAACTCTGCGGATCAGGCAGCATCTCTGGAGAAAAAAGGATGGGTGACGTTTCGGGTTCTTCAGACGAAGGATCCCTCCTTCAGATGAAGGCCCCCCCGCCCAAAACATCACCCATCCTTTTGCTCCAGTGATGCTGTCTGGCCCACACGGGGCGGCACGGTGGCTCATTGGGGCAGCATGGTGGTGCATTGGGGCAGCACGGTGGAGCATTGGGGTGGTTCGGTGGCACATTGGGGTGGCACAGTGGCACATTAGGGTGGCACGGTGGTGCATTGGGACACATTGGGGTGGCACGGTGGCGCAGCGGTAGAGTTGCTGCCCTATAGTGCCAGAGACCTGGGTTTAACCCTGACTACGGGTGCTGTCTGTACGGAGATTGTACCTTCACCCCGTGACCTGCGTGGGATTTCTTCAGGATCTCCGGTTTCCTCCCGCGTTCCAAAGACGTACAGGATTGTAGGTTAATTGGCTTGGTATAAGTGTAAATTGTCCCTAGTGTGTGTAAGTGTGCGGGGATCATGGTCGGTGCAGACTCGGTGGGCCGAAGGGCCTTTTTCTGCGCTGTATCTCTAAACTAAACTACACTAAACTAGGTAAGATGTGTCTGATTGCATCTGGCAAAGAAGTGTCTTCAGATGATTTATCACTGAATCAGATCTCCTTCCAGAGACAGGCTGCAAAACCCATCGCGTCACCAGGTAATGTTTGCCACCACATCTTGGAATGAACGCCTGAACACACGATCTGGTTAGTTTCCTTGTGAATGGCTCACAGCTCGCAGTAAATTGCAACAGGGATGCAATTGATGTTTCACAATGAGTCCAGTCTCAATAAATCCATAACTGGTCTGGAAAAGAGATTGAGCTCAGAGCAAAAACCTCAGCATAAAAACCTGCTGCTTTCTCAAATTGTCCCAGTTTCTTTAGCATTCTCTGACTGTGTCAATGCAGCGAGCTTCAATGCACAGGCACTTTGTGAAACGTGTCATTATGACCTAACTGCCTGCTGGCTGAGGAATATTACAGAGGCTCAGGGTGCAGGCCGAAGATAAGTATGTGACTCATTATTAAAACACTATCCAGGGTGCTCAGGAATAGTTGGAGCTTCAGAATCATTGAAACATAGTGCTGAAAACAAGCAATCCAATTACTCCCGTTCTCATTGCTTTCTCTGTAGTTTCTGGCTGTGTTGGAGATTTAGAACCAAAGGGCTCAGTCTCGATGGCCCTACAGATGTTGCAGCATCTGTCTGGGCACAAAGCACAGCATGAAGATGGGAGGTTAATACATTGAAAGCTTGTAACTCAGAAAATACCAGCATAACACTTAATAAATGACAGGCAGCACAGATTATGTTGGGAAAATTATGTTGAATTAATGACTAAGCTATTTCAATGACATGAAGGAGTTTGACGCAAAATGCTGGAGTTACTTAGCGGGTCAGGCAGCAGGAGTCTGACGAAGGGTCTAGACCTGAAAGGTAACCTATTCCTTTTCTCCAGGGATGCTGCCTGACCCGCTGAGTTACTCAAGCATTTCGTGTCTATCTTTGACGCAAACCAGCATCTAGCAGTTCCTTCTTACGCATGATGGAGTTTGGTCAAGCAGCAGAGGGTAGCATTTAGTAGAGCTGCTGCCTCACAGATCCAGAGATCAAGGACGATCCTGACCTCAGGTGCTGTCTGCATGGAAATTGCACATTCTTGTATTTTGGTGTTGTTCAATATGGATGCTTGGCTGCCTTGGTGCTGCCAGGTTACCAGAGTTACCAGCAGCAGAATTCAGGAGAAGAAAGAAATAAAGATGGCGACATCCAGTTTATCACAGCACAGGACCTTGGATCTTGGTGTTATCTATATACTAAAACTCTCGTTTGTTTGTTTGTTTGTTCCTGAACTACAGGCAAAACGTTACACGATAGCGCGACAATTTTAGGCCCACCTTACTCACCGTCGTCCCTTTTGTGCTAATGGAAGAAGTTTCATTGAAATCGGTGTTATATTTTTTAAGTTATTCACATTTAAAAGTTTAAATCTATCTCCTAGGGAAGGGGGGGGAGGGGGGGGGAGGAGGGAGGATAAGGGGGGTTGTGAGGGATGGAGTGGGGGGGAGTGGGAGGAGGGAGGGGAGGAGGAGGGAGGGGGAAGGGAGGGGGAGGGTGAGAGGAGAGGGTGCAGCACCAATGCAAGAGAGGTTTGGGCCCAACGGGTCCACTTGGTCCAGTTATATTTGAAGTTATTGCAGTGGCGATGAAGGAAGGGATGGGGAGAGGAGGGGAGTGGTTGATGGCAATTGATCTGAACTGGATACTGAAAATATCCTGCGCGTATATCCTTTGGCATGCACGAGTCGCCAGCATACATCCACAATTTTTTTTTAAACTAAAGAACCAAAATTGCCAATGCAATACCACGATTTTGTCATCAGGTTGGACTGTTTTCCCTTGAGTGAAGGAGGCTGAGGGGTGAACTTATGGGGGTTTATAAAATCACAAGGGCATAGATAAGGTGGGCGATCACAAGATAAGAGAATCTAAAACTAACAGGCAGAGGTTGTAAGTGAGATGACAAAGATTTAAAGGGGACCAGAGTGCAAGTTTTCACATAGAGGGTGGCCCTAAGAATCCATTTGCAAGTTCTAATTTTGCCCCGAATAGGGCCTACTCTTCTATCTACGAACTTTTTATTATTTACATATCTACAGATGTCAGAGGTTACGGGGAGAAGGCAGGAGAATGGAGTTTGGAGGGAGAGATAGATCAGCCGTGATTGAATGGCAGAGTAGACTTGATGGGCCGAGTGGCCTAATTCTACTCCTATCACTTATGACCTTATGACCTTATGATATCTATAGGACATTTCTGGATTTCCATGCATGTTTACAGCTAATATGTTCATTTAATCTCCCATTACCACTGGTATTTTAGTTTTCACATTCTGATATTTTTGTAATCAACTGGTTTTCGCTGGTATTTACAACCTGCCATGCGTTGTTAGCATCTTTTTTTTTGCTTTATATCTCTTTCTGTTTTATATCTGTACATTCACTGTTTATATATTTTTTTCATTCGGGAAGCTCAGTTTATTCGTGCTAATGGTATGTGCCTCATCTCTTTCCCAAAGGCTGGTCTTCTGCCAAGGAATTATTTTTACTCTGGATTGCTTCTGGATAACCCAGAACATGAGATGTCATGGAGACACAAGAGATTGCAGATGCTGGAATTTTTATCTAAATTTCCAACTGATGGAAGAACTCAGAGGGTCAGGCAGTATCTGTGGAGGGAAATGGACAATCGATGTCTCGGACTGATACTCTTATTCTGAACCAACAAACCATCCATTTGCCTCCTCAAATTTGTTTGACCCTCCAGCAGATTGATTTTTTGGTCTTATGATGTTATGACCACTTTCTCAAAAATGTTCCCTTACTGTATGCTGGAAGTGAATGAATGAATGAATGAATGAATGAGTGAATGAATAGGTTTATTGGCCAAGTATGTACACATACAAGGAATGAGCCTTGGTGCTCCGCTTGCAAGTAACAACACGAACATACAGTAAACAATTAAGAATAAAGCATAAAGCATTAAAACATTAAGAATACAACATTACAGGTTAAACGTGTGAGTGAAATAAACCAGAGTAAAAAAAGACTCCAGACTTTTGGGTATTGAGTAGAGCTGCTACTCGCGGGGAAAAAAGCTGTTTTTGTGTCTGGCTGTGGCGGCTTTGACAGTCCGGAGTCGCCTTCCAGAGGGAAGTGCTTCAAAGAGTTTGTGGCCAGGGTGAGAGGGGTCAGAGATGATCTTGCCCGCTCGCTTCCTGGCCCTTGCAGTGTACAGTTCGTCAATAGGGGGAAGGTTGCAGTCAACAACCTTCTCAGCTGATCGAACGATTCATTGCAGCCTCTGGATGTCGTGCTTGGTGGCTGAGCCAAACCAGACCATGATGGAGAAGGTGAGGACAGACTCTACGATGGCAGTATAGAATTGGACCATCATTGCCTGTGGCAGATTGTGTTTCCTCAGCTGCCGCAGGAAGTACATCCTCTGTTGGGCCTTTTTGACTGTGGAGTCGATGGTGGCCCCCCATTTAAGGTCCCTGGAGATGATGGTTCCAAGGAACTTAAATGACTCCACAGATGTGACTGTGGTGTTGTTGATGGTGAGTGGGGGGAGGGGTATACAACTGAAAGAGCAAATCTAAATTGTCATTTACAAAGTCACAGATTAGTCAGACAATCAGAATGGATTTATTTGTTAAAGGAAGGTTATGTCTTTTGATTGAAGTTCTTGGGAAGGTGTAAAGAATGATTGGTGAGTGCCATTCATTTGACAATGTCTATTCTACACAGATTTCAGCAAAGCTTTTATAAGCCTTGTTCAAAAACAGTGAAAGGCCATGGGACCTGAAGGGGGAATGACAAACTGGATCCAAAACTGGCTCCGTTTCAGAAAGCAAATGCTATTGATTTACAGGAGGTTTTGTGGCTGGAAGGCTGTTACTCAGACGTCTGCTTTCTGTAATATATTTCAGTGATTTAGACCTAAATGTAGGGGCATGACAAAGAATTTTGCAGATAATACAAAAATTGGCCACGTGATTGACAAAGAGGAGCAAAGCTTTAGACTGCCTGAGTCATAGAGTCATGCAGCACAGAAATAGGTCCACATGTTCATGTTTGGCCCATTTTGACTGCCCGAAGAAGCAAGAAGGAGATCAGACTTTCTTTTTTACCTTCCATCACAGTGTGGAGGTGCCTGGAGGAGAATCACTGTGATGGAAGTTTGTGTTGAATTATGTAGTTGTGTGTTTTTGTTGCTTTTTTAGTGTTGTGACTGCATGGTAACCAAATTTCGTTCAGACTTGTTTTGAATGACAAATAAAGTCATTCATTCTTTCATTCATTCATTCATCCATCCATTCATTCATCCATCCATTCATTCATTCATTCATTCATTCATTCATTCATTCATTCATTCATCCATCCATTCATTCATTCATCCATCCATTCATTCATCCATCCATTCATTCATTCATTCATCCATCCATTCATTCATCCATTCATTCATTCATTCATTCATTCATTCATTCATTCATTCATTCATTCATTCATCCATTCATTCATTCATATCTCTCTAAACCTCTCATATCCATGAATCCGTCCAAATGTATTTAAAATGTTCTTATAGTACCAGCTTCATCTACCTCCTCTGACAGCATGTTCCATAAGACCACCACCCTCTAAGTGAAAAAGTTGCCCCTCAGGTTCCTTTCAAATCTTTAACATCTCACCTGAAACCTTTGTCATCTGGCTCCCCTATATCTCCAGTACTGTATGCAGCCTTCAACCCCATCGATAACTCTGCTTTCCCCCTAATTCTGGCATCCTGTGTAACCCCGAGTTCCTTTGACCCACCATTGGTGGCCATGAATTCAGCTGGAAGAGTTGACATTTCACACAACCAAACGTCTTTCTTCGCCACTCTTTCTCCTTCACCTTCATGACATTCCTAAGCATTCACGTCACGTCTTGTAGACGCGTGCCCAAGCGTCTCCTTGGATCGATGTCAATGTTTCTCTGATCATGCTGGTGTAAAAGGTCTTGGGATGTTTTGTGACGTTAAAACTGAGACATCAATGTGAGTTGTGTTGTTCACGCCTGGATTATTACATTTCTTTGAATAATGAAACCAGGTGTACTCTGAATGGTCAGGTAACTTTGTGAAGAATCTGGATATTGAAGTGTGACTGCAATGGGATTGAAGAAAAATACTAATGCAAGTGAATCTATTATGTTATTTAATGAATAAAGTTCCTTCTCGCCATTCTGCTGTCTGATGGTTCAAGTTATTTAGATGCCATGGAGCAAAGGTAGAACTAATTGATTTATTCCCCTATCTGCTCATTACTAAGATGGAAACAACAAACTTTCAATTGATCAGCATTTGCATCTTCGTCAGCCCTTGGGAAAGATTGTAGTGCTGAAGTGGTGGATGCAGAAAAAATTATTGCTGTGCTAGTTTGGTATCAGTGGGTTAGAGCTTGCTGTATAAACAAATCAATCCCACTCCCATGATGGTGTCGATGAAAAAAAACTGATAAGCAATTAACAGCTGCACAATAAGCTCCAAACGCACTTTTGACACCATAATGCTGATGACATTGCTGAGTTAAGTGACCGAATTTATTAGATTATTGGTCATATCTGCAAATCCTACAACAAAGATACTTAGACTTTAGAGATAGAGAGATACAGCACGGAACAGGCCGTTCGGCCCACCGAGTCCTCGCCAACCAGTGATCACCTGGGGACAATTTACAATTTCACCAATTAACCTACAAACTTGTACGTCTTTGGAGTGTGGGAGGAAACCGGAGCACCCAGAGAAAACCCCACGTGATCACAGGGAGAACATATAAGCTCCATACAGACAGCACCCATAGTGGGGATCGAACCTGGGTCTCTGGCGCTGTGAGGCAGCAATTCTACCGCTGTGCCACCGTGCCACCTGCCACTGTGCCACTGCTATCATTGACATTACACTGTGCATTTTAAAATCAAATTACATCAAATAGATGTAATGAAATATTATTAATATTGTCGAATTTCTGTAACTATTACAACAATTATTAAATGATGGTTCCCTTTTTCTTCACTCACAGAATGTGCATGTGGCAGGCAAATTCGGCATTTAATACTACTGCTAATTGCCCTTGAGGATTGGTGATGAGTTGTCTGGCCTGGAACCACAGGAGGTCCCTCTCCATGATAATCTGCAACCTCCTGCAAGTGTGAGTCAGTAGCCTTTCAACCACTGCGCTATTGCTGGGATGTTAGGCCAAGCCAAGTCACACAAAGACAGACAGATGTGTGATTAGTGCATGATTGTTTGTTTAATGACTTTGATTGGATGTACAAATATGGTTTAGAAGGATGATTTGATTTGGCATGTTATGTTGTTCAATGTGGTTAAGTGGACACATTGCTGAGGGAAGGAAAGAGGTCCTGATGTGGCAAGGAACCCTTGCTCGTAAGTTGGACATTTGCTTTACTGTTAGTTCGACACCTAATGATCCATCTTGAGGACATGGTTTTCACCTTCCTGGACTTCTGGTGTGATTCTGGTGAACCCCCTCCCACCCCCCCCCCCCCCCCCCCCCACCCACCCAATCCACCCCCTCATCCCCCCCTCCCCCACACCCATGCTGAATGTTCCTTTAGCCAGACTGATTATGTATTTCCTCCAGCTAAATTTTGATCTATGGCACCCCAAGATACTGACGGTATCCCACTGATGGAAATATAACCCAAGTTTAGCAGAGCTGACCAGAGGCATATTTCTACCCCAATGTATTGAAGACCAGTCAAAATGTAACCACAAGGAAATCCAGATGCTGGGTTATACCAATGATAGGCACAAAATACTGGAGTAACTCAGCGGGCCAGGCAGCATCACTGGCGAAAATGGATAGGTGACGTTTTGGGTAGGGAGCCTTCTTCAAGCTGATTGCAGGGGGGAGTGCAAAAAAGAAGCTGATGAGAAGAGGAGACCGGGCAAATCACGGCCGACAACAGATGTTTGCAAAGAGTCCGTATGGATTTAGGAGTGGATTTAATACTTCCTTTAATTCCCCAGAGAGGCTACAAAGCTCTACGTATGTGTATACCTCGAAAGGCCATTAGTGAGAGGAAGAAAATGACAGGGCAGGACAGGAAGGGAGATCTGGAGCTGACTCTGACCTCTTCACTTGTACAAAGTACAGGTAGCACAGTTCCAATCGGAACTGGGATTTCATTGATCTAGACTTACTGCTGCTCCTGATTGGCAACTTTCACCAAAGCATATGAGAGGGTAGGTCTCATTGACACTGACATTGGCAAGGCATTGAAAAGGCAAGGCATAACCCAACTAAACATGCATTCCCTCATACTCCATCACTCCTGCACCCTAATCGTCTTGGTAGTTTCACTGTACCTTTGTTTTCACCACTTTCTCAGCCAACAATGGACCACTGTGGGCTCGTTGGCCATCGGTACCAGCTCTGATTTGTTCTGTACTTTTTCAAACCTTTAGTTTCCCTCTCCCCTGACTCTCAGTCTGAAGAAGGTTCTTGACCCGAAACGCCACCTATTCCTTTTCTGCTGAGATATTGCCTAACCCGCTGAGTTACTCCAGCATTTTGTGACTATACTCCAGAATTCTGTGGAATTCTCTGCCTCAGAAGGCAGTGGAGGCCAATTCTCTGAATGCATTCAAAAGAGAGCTAGATAGAGCTCTTAAGGATAGCAGAGTCAGGGGGTATGGGGAGAAGGCAGGAACGGGGTACTGATTGAGAATGATCAGCCATGATCACATTGAATGGCGGTGCTGGCTCGAAGGGCCGAATGGCCTCCTCCTGCACCTATTGTCTATTGTCTATATAAACAGCACCAAGGCCTCAGCAACAGATGGTATGTCTGTGGTCCTGGAGTACGGTTGGCGTAGGTTGAACAGTTTCCCATTAATTCACCTCAAAACCAACCCAACTGGGATGGAAGCAATTTATCATCGATCTTGGGGAGCTGCCTCTAGAGGAAGAGGTAAGTTGACCAGAAGATGAATGTGGACCTGGGTCACATTTAGTTTACAGTTTAGTTTCGTTTAGCCTAGATTAGTTTAGTTTAGAGAAACAGTGCGGAAACAGGCCCTTCAGGCCACTGAGTCTGCAATCCTCAAAGACTATCACTATCCTACACACTGGGGATAATTTACAATTTTTACTGAAGCCAAATGAACCTACAACCCTGTAGATCTTTGGAGTGAGGGAGGAAACCAGAGCTCCCGGAGAAAACCTACACAGGGGTGAACGTAAAAACTCCATACAGGCAGCACCCATGGTCGGGACCGAACCCAGGTCTCTGGTGCTGTGAGGCAGCAACGCTACCACTGCCCCACCATGCTGCGCTTTTGAAATTGTTATTGACTTATACCCTGCCGCGCACATGATCAGGAGGAATGTGAGGAAACATAAAGGGATTAAACTTAGTTTCTGTGGCTTGACGACAAGATGCTGTCATATTAGTCGGTGCAGTATGCAGGGAAAGTAATGATGGAATTGCTCGACTCCCGCTGCATTGGTTAGTCTCACACTGTTACGAAGAAAGTTACAGCTTTACCTGCAGATTATTTCTTCCCTTCATTACTGGATCTAGGCTGCATGGAGTCCACAACAGGAATTAAACTCATTAAATGATCCCTTAATGATGAGGACATATTAGTCCCGGTTTGCCCTTGAATTTGTCACGCAGCTATCGAGCACAGGTCTGCTTGTGAGGAAGAGTTTTTGTTGGTGCTGCCTGTTCTGATTCTTTGGACATTAGACTTTAGCAAAGATACTATCTTTGGACTTTAGAGATACAGCGCGGAAACAGGCCCTTCGGCCCACCGAGTCCATGCTGACCAGCGATCACCCCTTACAGAAGCACTATACCTACACACTAGGGATGATTTACAGAGGCCAATTAACCTGCAAACCTGTACGTCTTTGGAACGTGGGAGGAAACCGGAGCACCCGGGGAAAACCCACACAGTCACGGGGAGAATGCGTACAAACTCCGTACAGACAGCACCCGCGGTCAGGATTGAACCCGGGTCTCTGGCGCTGGAAGGCAGCAACTCTACCGCTCCACCCTCTCATCAACAGGATTAAATAATTTATAGACAATAGACAATAGGTGCAGGAGGAGGCCATTCGGCCCTACGAGCCAGCACCGCCATTCAATGTGATCATGGCTGATCATTCTCAATCAGTACCCCGTTCCTGCCTTCTCCCCATACCCCCTGCCTCCGCTATCCTTAAGAGCTCTATCTAGCTCTCTCTTGAATGTATTCAGAGAATTGGCCTCCACTGCCTTCTGAGGCAGAGAATTCCACAGATTCACAACTCTCTGACTAAAAAAGTTTTTCCTCATCTCTGTTCTAAATGGCCTACCCCTTATTCTTAAACTGTAGCCCCTGGTTCTGGACTCCCCCAACATTGAGAACATGTTTCCTGCCTCTAACGTGTCCAACCCCTTAATAATTTTATACGTTTCGATAAGATCCCCTCTCATCCTTCTAAATTCCAGTGTATACATCTGGATGTATACCAGTGTATTTATCTGCTGATGTTGAATTGAGGTGGTAACTTCACCAATAAATTGCAAATTTGCTGTTGGAAATCACCTCAAGTTTAGAATCGACGTTCAAGAGTAGTGTTGAGCAATTTATTTGGTGTTTGTAAATGGCACAGAGGTACAGATGTATCCATGCATTCTAGCAGGCCACATCCTGATTCATGAGATACACTACATCCTCTGACTGCCCTGACAGTCCCATCTGTAATTACTGCTTGTGAGCAATCTTTGTGAAACATTGTCTCATCATTCAAAGGGGAGATTAGCTCGGAACTTCAGGATTGAACTCGGGCTGCTGCGATTTAATAATCAGCATGATAGATGCAACAATACAGCAAATCGTTTAATTGCCAGGCACCCGCAAAGGCGAAGAGAAGCTCCCCATCAACCAAACCAAAACTCACGGAGAAGATGATAAAGTACAAAGGCACATCACTCGCGGAGGATTGTGGTGAAGCTGTCAGTGACCACTGTGCTCCATCAATGACATAGGGGTTGAATATTGGACCCATCTGAACATGTTTCTTTCTGCAAATCATAGTATCCCTGAATGGTACTAGCCAGAAGGAGGCCATTCAGCCCATTGGGCTCCACAGCGTGCAAGTCCTTCTCTTTCAGATCATTATCCAGCAGTTTTTTGAATTTGACCAATATATCTGCTTGGACATGTGGTGTTGATAAGGTTAGTGGGAAGGAAGCGGCTCCTGAATCTGCTGAATGCGAATCTGCTTTCAAGCATTTTACCTTCTGTCCAACGGAAGAGAAGAGAAGGCAAATGACCGGGGTGGGGGTAGTCCTTGATGACATTGGCTGCTTTTGCTTGGGCAGTGTGAAATGTAGATAGAGTTGAAGAGGAGGCATCTAGTTTACAGGATGGACATTGCTGTGTTCACAACTCTCTGCAATCTCTGCTGTCTTGCGCTGTGACACAATCTGATAGGATGCTTTCAATGGTATCATGGTGCCATAGACCCATACATCATGGAAACAGACTGTTCGGAAAACTTGCCCACACTGACCAACATGTCCCATCTACACTGGCCCCACCTGCCTGCGTTTGGCCCATATCTCTCTAAACTTGTCCCATCCATGTACCTGTCTAAATATTTCTTAAATGGTGTGATGGTACCTGCCTCAACTACCTCCTCCGGCAGCTCAATCCATACACCCACCTCTATTTGTGCAAAAAGGTCATCCCTCATGTCCCTGTTCAATCTCCCCCCCCCCCCCCTCCCCCCCTCACCTCAAACCTATGTCCTCTGGTTCTTGATTTATAGAAATTGCTCAGAGTATTTGAAGAATTGCTCAGTCTCTAGAGGAAGTAGAGGTGTGGTGAACCTGTGCAGTTCCTCTCCGTAGTAGGTAATGAAGCCCTAAATATATTCAAGTAAGAGGCAGATTTATTTCTTAATTCCAAAGGGATCTATAGGAGGGAAAAGAGAGCCCTTGTATTCCTATAAAAATGTGCGTTTTTTCGTAACCTTACTGCTGATTGCCTTGAGGTGGTTTTGGGAAAGTGAATCTCTAATCCTATTCAACTCTATATCCATCAGACGGTGGATGATTGAAGAGCAGAAAGTGGCCAGGTTGCAGTTTCTCTGATTGGAATACATTGAAATATATTCAAAGGCACACCGTACTTTGAATGAGTTTTAAGATCTGATATCAAACGACTCTACACACCATGCATGCATAAGGTTCACACTATCAATCAGCTACTGTAGCTACCAAGTTATGACACCCAAGACTGCTATGCTCAGTTCTCCTACACTTCCTTTGACATTTTGTTACGCACTATCCAGACATTGTCTTGCCCTCTGGTCAATGCAGCTGGGCCAGTGATATGGGACTGGAACCATGATTCCAGTCCCAAGCAGTAATGGGAAGCCATGGATCGAATGCTGACTAGAAATATAGCGAGGAAACAGGCCCTTCGGCCCACCAAGTCAACGCCGACCAATAATCACCCAAGCACAATTGTTCTACCCTACACACCAGGGACAATTTACAGAAGCCAATGAACCTACCAACCTGCACGTTTTAGGAATGTGGGAGGAACCCGGAGCACCCGGAGAAAACCCACGCTGTCGCAGGGAGAAAGTACAAACTCCGTACAGACAGCACCCGGGGGCAGGATTGAACCTGGGTCTCTGGCGCTGTAAGGCAGCAACTCTTTCGTTGCGCCACCGTGCCGATCCTGAGACCTGCTGGGGTAGTGCACGTAATGCCTGGTACCTGCAACAGGGTGGGTAACAGTGACTTCTGCCCCCAGTAGAGCATGGGCAAGACTTACATTCATAACCTGGCACTTTCTTTCTTTCATCTCCCCTCTTGCAAGCCCAAGACTCTCCCCCTTCCTTCGCCCAAGTGCCAAAGAATACGACTCCTGACTTTCCCACCAGCTGATAGACACCCAACTCCCATCCACCCCTTCGTCATCTCACAACAACAAGGCATCCTTCCTCTTTCCTCCCACCCGTCCCTGAATCTCAGCTAATCCTCACTTACATCAGCGTCGTTTCCCTCAAATGCTCCGTGTGAAAGTGAGATCTACACATTTGGGCTGTATTAAATTTATTGCTCCAAAATCAGCAAAGGATAAAAGGATTCATTAGGAAGGGAGAAAACAGCATGCGAGATTAAACCTGCAGAGAACATGAGAAGTGATTTAAAAGCTTCTGTGAAATATGTGAAGAGAAATACGATTAATGAAGACAAATATACGTCTGCCACCGACAGAAAGAGGGGCATTTTTAATTGGAAACAAAGAAACATAAGGCCAATTAAATACGTATCTTTGGTTCTTGTCTCCGCAAAGCGAGGACAGAAATAACCTCCCAGGCTTGTTAGAGAGGTGGCAGTGAGCAGGAAGCAGAGGATGAGTCATGGGGCACAGGTGAGGGAAGCAAATACTCATCCTCAGAGTCACTGCCTGCTCCTGCAGATCATGGGTTGTACCTGAGTGTCCAGAGCCCAGGGTGGCACGCTGGCACAGCAGTAGAGTTGTTGCCTTATCAAAACGTATAAGATTATTTAGGGGTTGGACACGTTAGAGGCAGGAAACATGTTCCCAATGTTGGGGGAGTCCAGAACCAGGGGCCACAGTTTAAGAATAAGGGGTAGGCCATTTAGAACTGAGATGAGGAAAAACTTTTTCGGTCAGAGAGTTGTGAATCTGTGGAATTCTCTGCCTCAGAAGGCAGTGGAGGCCAATTCTCTGAATGCATTCAAGAGAGAGCCTGATAGAGCTCTTAATGATAGCGGAGTCATGGGGTATGGGGAGAAGGCAGGAACAGGGTACTGATTGAGAATGATCAGCCATGATCACATTGAATGGCGGTGCTGGTTCGAAGGGCCGAATGGCCTACTCCTGCACCTATTGTCTATTGTCTATTGCCTTACAACATCAGTGACCCGGGTTCGATCCTGACAATGTGCAAAATCCACACTGACAGCGCTGGAGATTGGAATGGAAGCGAGACAGCTGAACCACCTGCAGTACCTGCTTTCCTTCTTCAACTGCGCCTGTCCTGAGGCCACACAACACCCTTGCTCCAAGCTCCCTGCAGCAGCTTGGTGCTATTTTGTGAAGAGGCCTGTCGGCTTCCAAAAGAGTACGTTGTCTCTCCTGGACTCGATCCAACAAAATATTGAATGCAGCATCAGAAAATTTCAGCAGCTCTGCATCGCTTCTCTGTACATGGCTCATTGAAAGTCATCCAAGCGTCGATCTTCAATTACCCATGCGATGAGCAGTTTCCTATTAAATGATAGCAGCAGCTGTGCAGCCGTAACCTTGAAGAGCCGGCTTCCATGCAGCCGAGGGGGTCTGCGTGAATTATTTCAATCGGCTGATCTGTGGAGATAGGGCAGGTTGACCTTCCGCAGATTGGTGGGAACCGACGTTGCTGATTGACCGTGAAAGCTAACCTGGGGTGATGAACGAAGATCACCTGAGAGACCTACATCTAATCCCAAAGATAGCTCCTCACACCGCGCAGGTGGCCTTCAGCACTGTGCAGTTAAGGTGGGTTTGAATGAGCTGGGCTCACTCTACCTCAGGCCTTCCACCAGGTGAGCTGCCGATGGGTCACCAGATGCAGACAAGACCGAGTTTGGCGCAGCCCAACTTGGAAAAACAAGGGGAGGAAAGAATGAGCCAAACTAAGAAGGGCTTGGTGTCGGGGGACCACCGAGAACGAAGAGGGACCTGGCATGGGTGGGGGGGGGAACCACCAAGAACAAAGAGGGGCCTGGCATGGGTGGGGGGGGGACCACCAAGAACAAAGAGGGGCCTGGCATGGGTGGGGGGGGGACCACCGAGAACAAAGAGGGGCCTGGCATGGGTGGGGGGGGGACCACCGAGAACAAAGAGGGGCCTGGCATGGGGGGGGGGGGGAAACCACCAAGAACAAAGAGGGTCCTGGCATGGGGGGGGGACCACCGAGAACAAAGAGGGGCCTGGCATTGGGGGGGGTGAACAAAGAGGGACTTCTGGGGACTATGAATGCTTTGTCATTTTGTTGGCACCCTATAGGAAGACTTAGAGGTTCTTGATTAGTAAAAGGAATCACAGGTTATGGGGAGAAGGCAGGAGAACGGGGTTGAGAGGGAAAGATAGATCAGCCATGATTGGAGGGCGGAGTTGACTTGATGGGCCGAATGGCCTTATACTGCTCCTACAACGTATGAACATGAACTGGGCATACAAAGAAAGATGGCTGTTGGACGGTAGTGGGCCTGTACTCGTGGAGTTTAGAAGGATGAGGGGGTGAGCAAAACAAAGAATTTGACCATGACGCATCACATGTTATAATAAAGTATCAATCAATCAGGACCAGGTGGCACGGTCGTAAGGTAAAGAGAGACTACTTCCAAATGTTTCAGACACACATTTGTCTTTCATCGGGTGTGAACCAAATTCCCTCCACATGATTCTCAAGCAGTAAATGGAGTAAGGTCCCCACAATGGCCCTGGAGCATTGTCGATGAATCAGCTCTTCAATAGCTAAACATTGCCTGAACCTGGACAGATGAAGACAGTCAGTTCAAATACTGTCGTTATCTCCGCAGCAGCTAATCCAATTGACATCCTGATCTGTAAACATTTAATACCATATCAGGCAACGTTCCTGTCTACTTGCGTTTACATTCGTTCTGCAGCAAAAATTAGTGAACGTGCATGACACCTCAAGGGTAGTGGAAGGTTCATTTTATGGGAGTCCCTTATAGTCTTTCAGATCTTGATATTTGATCAGTTTGGGATACATTATTGACCTGTAATACCAAGGTCACCAAAATTAATTGATTTTACTTTGCAAATAAAATGCTTTTGTTTGCCATTTTCAATAACCAATGTATAAAATCGTGAGAGGAATAGGACGGGTAGATGCCCAGAGTCTCTTGCCCAGAGTTGGTGAATCGAGGACCAGAAGACAGAGGTTTAAAGTGAAGGGGAAAAGATTTAACAGGAATCTGAGGGGTAACTTTTTCACACAATGGGTGGTGGGTGCATGGAACAAGCTGCCAGAGGAGGTAGATGAGGCAGGGACTATCCCAATGTTTAAGAAATGGTTAGACAGGTACCTGGATAGGACAGGTTTGGAGGGATATGGACTAAATGCGGGCAGGTGTGACAAGTGTAGCTGGGACATGTTGGCCGGTGTGGGCAAGTTGGGCTGAAGGGCCTGTTTCCACACTGCATCACTATAACTGTATGAATCCAACCAGCCTCCAGAAAAGTTTGTGCATGAGATAAAATTACAAAAAACACAGGGAGGCTTGACAAACGCAAGATATGATTTGTTTAGTTTTATTGGGTTAATTTTAAGTTCACCTATTACCTGCCACGCTTTGTCCAGTCTCTTTCACCCCCCCCCCCCCCCCCCCCCACCCTACAATCAGTCTGAGGAAGGGTCTCGGATCAAAATGTCGCCAATCCATGTTCTCCAGAGATGTTGCCAGACCCGCTGAGTTACTCCAGCACTTTGTGGTCTTTTGAGTTCAATGGAAGTGGCCCAGTCTCACAAGTGGTACCATTAATACTAATTCCATTTCAGAAATGCAAAACATTTTGTCCACTTAGTTTATGTGTTTCCCTTCATATATTTTTATTGTCTGTCGACATTGCAGATATTGCCCAGTTAAATGTATAAGCAGCTGTCTATGTTGGTGAAAGCAGGCTGTATTTAAGCAATGGCTCCATTGATTTCTCCTGCTGTTATTGGTAATTATAGGGCTGTGAAAACTGCAACTGCTTGCTCTCCTGTCAAAGTAGTGCCTCCAAGGCTCTTTAAAGAATATAAATAGTAAAATAAAATTGCAGATGCTGGAAATATGTAATGAAAACAGAAAATTGCTGGTCATGTTCAATAGGTTTTGCAGCATCTGTGGTTCATGTTTTTGTTGATGATCCAGAATAAGGAAAAATGAGAAAACAAATGTATTTTAATTTGTAAGATAGACACGAAGAGCTGGAGTAACTCAGTGGGCCAGGCAGCATCTCTGGAGAAAAAGGATGGGTGATGTTTCGGGTCGGAACTCTTCTTCAGACAGAGGAAGGGTCTGAAGAAATGTCCCGACCCAAAATGTCACCCATCCTTTTTCTCCAGAGATGCTGCCCGATCCACTGAATTACTCTAGTACTTTTGCGTCTATCTTCAGTATAAAAACCAATATCTGCAGTTCCTTTCTACATATTTTAATTTGAAGAAAGGGGTGAGACGGACTGGAAATGGAAATAGGCTGGAGGCAAATATATCCAGGTGGAAATATGCCTTTGACACCATCTTATCAAGGGCAATGAATGATAGCTCATTGTTGCTGAGGAATGTAAACAGACAGAGATGATGGAAGCAGTAGAGAAAGAAAAGGAACAAGGAGTATTATAGAAGGTATTTATTCACAAAATGCTGGAGTAACTCAGCAGGTCAGGCAGCATCTCAGGAGAGAAGGAATGGGTGACGTTTCAGGTCGAGACCCTTCTTCGGACTGATGTCAGGGGGGGCGGGACAAAGGAAGGATATAGGTGGAGACAGGAAGATAGAGGGAGATCTGGGAAGGGGGAGGGGAAGAGAGGGACAGAGGAACTATCTAAAGTGGGAGAAGTCGATGTTCATACCACTGGGCTGCAAGCTGCCCAGGCGAAATATGAGGTGCTGTTCCTCCAATTTCCGGTGGGCCTCACTATGGCACTGGAGGAGGAGTTATAGCATCAGTTATAGAGTCATAGAGTTATGGAGTCATACAGCACGGAAACAGGCCCAACTTCGCCATGCCAACCAAGATATATCATCTACGCTAGTCCAACACGTCCTAATTTGGCCCATATCCCTCTAAACCTTTCCTATCCACATGTCTGTCCAAATGTCTTTTAAATGGTGTACCTATCTCATCTGGCATCTCATTTCATATACCCACCACTCTCTGTATGAAACCACCCATTTGGAGGAAATAGTCAGCATATCAGGGAACATCTGTGGATATAGAAAGATCCATTGAAGGTGGATGACCTTGTGTCAGACTGGCCAGTTCTTTCACAAACAGGAAAAGCTGGTTATCTGAAATGATTGAATTCAATATTGATTACCAAGAGCTGCACCATGTTGAGACAAGAGAAAGAGGTGTATTTTCGTGAGTTTACATCGGGCTCTTTAAAAAGCATTTAATTATCAGTAAAGTGCTTTGTAACTTCCTGGGGCTGTGAAGGGCATTGTAGAAATGCAAGCTCTTTATTTCTGAAGGAGCTGTCTCACCTTTTCATCCGAATTCTCAGAGACAGCCTGCAACTTGTCAGAGATTATGGGGCGAGGGCAGGAGAATGGGGTTAGGAGGCAGAGTAGACTTGATGGGCTGAATGGCCTAATTCTATTCCTATTCCTTATGCCCTAATGAACTTCCAATCTAAGTTAATGCATGGGATCCCTGCTTCCTGGATACGTTCTATCCAAAGGCAGACAGTGTTTACTGGGAAGAATTCATGCGAGTCTCCTGTTTTGGGATCTTGTTGAAAACATCAAAGGATAACTGATTGGAGAAAGGCAATTGAAGCATAATTAGGTGATGCATTCGTGAAAACCTTCTCTTTCTTTGCACACCCTCTGAATGTCATCAACTGAAAGTCGGCACTCTGTATTAATAGAATTCATTAAAACTAATGGAACTGTGGAAGAAGCATTTAGTCACATTCCGTCAGTACTGAACAGATTGTTCAAGGTCTCGATACCAGAGGGCTGTTTATTTGCGTTGACAGAGAAAATATTTTGGAAGGAAGCACAAAATCCAGGGAAAGATCTGATGAAAGGTCATCGATCTGAAATAGTAACCTTCTCTCTCCCATTGCAAACACTGAGGATTTACATGTGCTCGGCTTCATTTCATGCGCACAGAAACTTTTGAGAATGCAAATTTCTTTGTACACCTTACATGAATCAATGTTCACCCATTCATCTTGAGCACAATTACCAATGTTGAACCGGCTGACTGGGTGGTGACATAGTGAGAGGTGGAGGAGTCATTACCTGTGTCGGCTCATGTCTGGCCATTCCTGGCCCTGCTTCCTGACAAACGGTACAGGAGCCTGAAACTGCAACGTCCAGGTTCAGGAACAACTTCTTCCCCACAGCCATTAGGCTATTAAACACTACAACTTCAAATAAGCTCTGAACTACATAGACTATTATTGTTATTATTGCACTATTTTGTGTTTTATATGTACGTATACGATATGATATGATACCTTACAATAGAATTTTATTTATCCCAGGAGGGAAATTGATCTGCCAACAGCCACAAAAACACAAAAAAAGGAAACATAAAAACACAAAATATGCGAGTGAGTGTGTGTATATATATATATATATATATATACACACAAACTGAACTTTTTTTTCTCTCATTTATTATATTGTTTACAGTGTACTATGTTTACATATTCTGTTCTGCTGCTAGTAAGAATTTAATTGGAACTCACTATGGAACTCACTACCCCAAATTGCATATGGAACTCACTACCCCAAACCATCAGAGACTCCTCCTCACTCACCACATTCAAAACATCACTGAAGTCTCACCTGTTCAGTACTGCCTTCAACCACTGAAGGTCACCTCACCTTCTGTCTCCTTTCTCTGTTCGTTTACTTATTTATCTATTTATTCACTTCCCTATGTTCTTTAAATCCCTGTAAAGCGTCTTTGAGTGTATGAAAAGCGCTATATAAATGTAATGCATTATTATTATTATTATTATTATTATTGTTCCATCTGGGACATTTCACAACAAAACACTCGTGACTCTTAACGCCAAGCGTGTGTTCGATCCCTTGACACAAAACAACCAAGAGGACCACTAAATCATCCTAATGACTACTTTGGACCTGCCTTCATGGGAGAGTGGAATCACAGAGGCAACGGTGTAAAGGAGGAAGTATTGAAAATGGGAAACATGGAAAATAATGACATACTAAGAAATGATGTCACCCGTGCAGCACAGTGGCGCAGCGGTAGAATTGCTGCCTCAAAGCGCCAGAGACCCGGGTTCAATCCTGACTACGGGTGCTGTCTGTACAGAGTTTGCACGTTCTCCCTGCAACCGCATGTGTTTTCTCCGGTTTCTTCCCACATCCTACAGACGTGAAGGTTAGTAGGCTAATTGGCTTCTGTAAATTGCCCCTAGTGTGTAGGACAGAACTAGTGTATGGGTGATCATTGGTCCGTGTAGACTCGGTGAGCCGAAGGGTCTGTTCCCACGCTGTATCTATAAACTAAACTAATCGAAACCCAGAAAAAATATATCCCAAGCCCTTTATAGTAACAAAGGAGGATATAGTCCAACACCTGACTTTCACATTGCAGTGCTGGTTGGGTGCAGGTGGGATGGAAGCAGAGAAAGGGAAGCTGTCCTTGTAACTAAAGCCTCCCATTCCAGGCAGCACTCTGGTGAATCTCTTTCTCCATCGCTACCTCATCCTACCTGTAGTGGGCGAACTCAACTGCTCCTAATATTCCATGTGCAATCCTGCTGCTCCAAGCGGAGATATTTCTCGTTACCTCTGGCCTATCCCTTGTGTTGAGGCTATGAGTCCTAGAATCCTTCAACAAGGGGAACATTCTCCCCACGTCTACCCTGTTGAACCTTCTGAGACGTTTCTAAATGTCATTCTTCCCAACCATAAAGAGTAGAGTTCTATTCTACTCAGCCTCTCTTTATATGATAGACCTGTCATCCAAGAGCTCATTTTGTTGCATTGTCACAGTGTTCCCTCCACAGTGTGTATACTTACTTAGGTGATGAGGTGTAGGTGTGGGTCTCACAAAGGCCCTATGTAATTGCAGTAAGCATTGACCAGGAGATCTACTATTCTACATTGTGGTGGTGTCTGGAATTCACTAGATGACAGGAAAGCAGAGGCAGAATCCACCTAAACCCTTTAAAAAATCTACATGATTAAGACTGGCAACCAAGTGTTGGAAAGTGGGAATAGTTCAATATTGGCTGCCATGGATACAATGAGCCAAGTGGTCTCAATCTGCCCTGTAGATTTCTATGAATCTATGAAATTAAAGTGAATTAGAAACCAAGCATTGCATTCAGTGACATTGTTGGGATCATCTTAAAGAATATTTTGGATCTGCTTTGATGGGAGAGGGGAATCTTGGCATCAATGGAGAAAGAATGTAAAGCATTGAAAATGGGAAACATGGAGATTGATTGCACACTGGTCACCAGGTCGTGTCCCCAGAGTGGCCTTTTACTTCTCCAGGTATATCCTGAAGCAGACCCATAAGTATTGACTGGATAAAATTACACCTGTCATCTTGAAAACTAAAACAGTAACTTTGCAACAAAATTTATTGGATATAAGAGAGTAAACATCATTGGGGTAGATGAGGAGTTTGTGCAAAGAAGCCAATTACATTTTTTTAAAAGGTAATGGCAGGAATTGCCCATTTGTCCACATGTGCATCGTGCCAAGCAAGGCTTCTAACTGCAGAAATCAGCAAAGCAACCCTTCCAAGTGCTTCTTTGTAGAGTCCTGTAAGAGTGTGGGAAGTATGGGGTCAGGTCAAGTCGAGTTTATTGTCATAGGCACAATTAGGTGAGTTGCAGGTACAATGTAAGTATTGTTTGTAGCAGTATCTCAGCCACATGCAGTCAGGGGACACATAAAACATAAAGTATGCATAATTACACATCAATTCTACAAGACAGTGAAAAGAAAAACTGGGCATTTGTGCAAAAATACACCATAAGCAAACGAGTCCATGATAGTGCCCGGGGTAGACAATAGACAATAGACAATAGACAATGGACAATGGACAATAGGTGTAGGAGTAGGCCATTCGGCCCTTCGAGCCAGCACCACCATTCAATGTGATCATGGTTGATCAGGGATGGTCTGCAGTGTCATGCCGCCAAGGCAGGTGAATTGCGACCGCAAATGTGAACCGTTTACTGGCTCAGAGTTCTGTTAGAAGTATCCTAGAAACCCTATGGTACAAATGGGTCTAGCACCTCTGGGAACTATTGAATCCCCCCAGTCCTCCCAGTCTGCATCAACCAGCGATCCCCATACACTAACACTATCCTAGACACTAGGAACAATTTACAATTCTTACCAAAGCCAATTAACCTAAAATCTGCACGTCGCTGGAGTTTTTGAGGAAATCGGAGCACCCGGAGAAAAACCACACGGTCACAGGGAGAACATACAAACTCCGTACAGGCAGCACCCAGAGTCAGGATCGAACCCGGGTCTCTGGGTCTGGAAGGCTGCAACTCTAACACTACGCCACCGTAGGGTGCCAAATGGAATTTTCTATCCATTTAGCAAGTTGGTCAGAGCCACAATATCGGACTTAATCTAAAACCTGGCTCCTCCACCAAAGCAGCATTGTTTTAGTTGTGCTTTGCTGGTGTACATTGGAAGAGGAATATGCTTTCAAGACCTCTGAGCGAACCAGCTGTTTTTTTCCATTCTTATGATGGGCAACAACCGACACTGAATAATTAATGATTGGCATTTTCCATCGTTACACAAATCAATAACAAATGTGTGGCTTACTGCACACTGAGTGTGTTGGTGTACAGTTCATTCATTATGCGCCATGCATCTCGTTAAGATGCAATTACCATAATTACTCAATCGTCTGCAACTGCTGTTACGCCTGTGAGTGATAATGTCGCTGGTTAATACGAATAAATTCACTATGAATGGGAGATTTCTGTGACATTCTGCAGGCAGCACCGTGGTGCTGCTGGTAGAGCCACTGCCTCACAGCGTCAGAGACCCGGGCTCAATCCTAATCTCCAGCGCTGTCTGCGTGGAGTTTGCACGTTCTTTCTAGGTGTGTTTCCCCTGGGTGCTCTGGTTTCCACCCACATTCAAAGCCAGGTTAATTGGTCACAGCAATTTTTATTTTTCATTTCCAAAAATAAACTTTATTCAGAATAAAAAATTTGTAGAAAACAATGCAAAAACTCTTCAGACATTCTCAACGTCTTGTACATTCGTTAGTGTCGTACTGAATAGTGTTCGCAACCAAGCACCCTTCCCACTCTTGATGCCTCCTGAGGTGATATCCCATCCATTGTATGAGCAGGGGGTCTTCACCAGACTCTACCCCTCAATGTCCAGCAGCAGATGGACCCTTAACTGAATTGATCCTCGTGTGTCGGTGAATCTGGAGAGATTCTGATGAATAGGTGGGGAGAATAAAACAAAAAGGATTAATGTAAGATTGGAGTAAACAGGTGGTGACTGCAGACTCTGTGGGTCAAAGGGTTTGTTTCCATGCTGCATAACTCTGTTTAAAACCATTTAAACCATCCTGGTGTGTAGGTTAAATACAGTCTGAAGAAGGGTCTTGACCCGAAACGTCACCCATTCCTTCTCTCCTGAGATGCTGCCTGACCTGCTGAGTTACTCCAGCATTTTGTGAATAAATACCTTTGGTGTGTAGGTTAGAACATATGTATGGGGAATCGTTGGTCAGCGCAGACTCGCTGGGACAATGGGTCTGTTTCTATGCTGCATCTCCTAGACAAATACCCTGTATCTCTAAACCAAACTAAACTGAACTCTACTCTGCAGCAATGGCAGAAATCCCTTATTCTGAAATTTGAGTGTCTTTATGAATGCCTGATCAAATCGGAACTTCTAGAGAATGGTCTCAACTTTTGAAATGTAGTGATACGACAGATGGTGTTGACTGGTGCTGTGTGCAATCTGGAGTGAACGCAGCTGTTTGCAGTAATGTGAGAATCATGCATCCTGTGTAAGCGCTGGCCTTTATTTGTTTAATGCAAATCATAATAAATGGTATAGATAAATACTCGCCGTTCAAAATATGGTGTTCCAGCAAAGCGCAATGGGAGTTCAGGTGCAGCAGTCTGAAGTCAATCGGCCACAGAACTGTGTGGTATGGACTGACTGGTACATCCACATTGCAGGTAAAGCTCTGTCCAAAGAACAGAGGGAAGACAAAGCCTCTGGTTTTCTGGTAGAGATGTTCATCGAGTTCAGTTCCTGGTGAGGCCACATTTGGAGTATCGTGTTCAGTTTTGGCCACCCTGTTATCGGAAGGATGGTGACAAGCTGGAGAGGGTGCTGAGAAGATCTACGAGGATGTTGCCAGCACTCGAGGGCCTGAGCTGTCAGGAGAGGTTGGGCAGGCTAGGCCTTTATTCCCTGGAGTGCAGGGTAATCTTGTAGAGGTATATAAGATTATGAGGGGAATAGATAGAGTAAATGCACAAAGTCGTTTACCCAGTGTAGGGGAATCAAGAACCATAGGTTTAAGGTAAGTGGGAAAAGTTTTAATAGGAACCTGAAGAGCAACCTTTCTCATACAGAGGGTGGTGGGTATATGGAATGATCTGCCAGAGCGGATAATCAAAGCGGGTACTTTTAATACATTTAAAAGACATTTGGACAGTGAATGGAAAGAAAAGGTTTAGAAGGATATGGGTCAAATGCAGGCAGGTGGGACCAGTGTAGTTGGGGCATGTTGTTTGCTGTGGGCAAGTTGGGCAGGAGGGCTTTATTTTTACAGGTTTCCATACTATATGACTCTATATCTCCTGAAATCACACAATGCCAGTTATGTTTCTGACTCTGCTAGGACACAGATAGTTGAAACCCCTAAACACACGAGTTGTGGAAGCAGATACTTGCAGGGTTGAAAAGAAAACATTTGCAAGGCCAGAGAGAAAGAGAAAGGGAGATTAAGCAACACATTCTGGAAGCGATGAGACCCACAGTTACTGCAACTATCAAGGTTATCAGTCACCTGCTGATAATGAACTACTGTGATCCATCACAGATATTGATCTCCCCACCATCGACAGAATCTATAAGAGGCTCTGCCTCATAAAGGAAGCCAATATCATCAAAGGCGCAAAAGGGCACAAAGTGCTGGAGTAACTCAGCGGGTCAGGCAGTATCTCTGGACAACATGGATAGGTGATGTTTTGGGTTGGAACCCTTCTTCAGTCTGAAGGAGATGTCACCTATCCATGTTCTCCCGAGATGCTGCCTGACCCACTGAGTTACTCCAGCACTTTATGTCGTTTTTGTATAAACCAGCACCTGCAGTTCCTTGTTTCTTCATCAAAGAACCACATCACCTAGGCCTCATTCTCATTTCACTCCTACTGTCAGGAAGATGTTACAGGGGTCTGAAAACCGTGACTACCAGGTTCACGAATAGCTGCTTCCCAGCAACCATCAGGGTCTTGAACACTACACAATACTAACCTCAACTATGAACTTCTATGAACTTTCTTTGGATTTCGGGAGATTTGTGCACTAATATCATAGTTATTACTTTATGGAATTGTTGTCTATTATATATAATCCGTATGCATTGTGTTTATGGGCAAGTTATGCTGCTGCACGTCAGAATACCATTGTTTTGACTTGCGGTACATATGATAATAAAACACTCTTTTCTCATGATTCGGAGCTCCAGTGAAGGTAGGATTTTTCTCGTGGTCAGTATGGACTCCGTGGGCTGAAGGGCCTCATACTTAGACTGAGACTTACATCATGGAAACAGGCCCTTCAGCCCCCCGAGTCACAGGTAGAACGTACAAACTCTGTACAGGCAGCACCCGTAGACAGGGTTGAACCCGGGTCTCTGGAGCTGTAAGGCAGCAACTCCACTGTGGCGCCCTGCTTCCATGCTGAATCTCTTAACTAATCTAATCTAAGTGCTGGAGTAATTCAGCGAGTCAGGCAGTATCTCTGGAGAACATGGATAGGTGATGTTTTAGGTTGGTACCAATCTAAAACTAATCTAAACTAATTAAAAAAGAACTAAGGCATTGACAAGGAAAGGGAGAATTGAACACCAGCATATGCTAGAGAGAAACACTATGCAAATTGCTTGAGCTTCCATGATATATAAAAAGGGAAAGATTAGCAACAGACAATGTAGGTCTCTGACAAGCTCAGACAAGAGGAATCACCTTAGGGAAGAAGGAAATGGCTGAAAAATTAAAATAATTAATTTACACCTGTCTTCACAGAAAAAGTCATAGAAAATCGCTCAGAAATAGTGGAGGTCTAAAGTAAATGAGGAGACCAAAATAATTAACATTAGTAAAAAAAATCATAGCTGGAGAAAGGAATAGAATCACAAGGCAATAAATCCCCAAGGATTGATGCCCTGCATCACAGAGTTTTGGAGAAGTGAGCTCAGAGAATGCTAGAACTGAGATGAGGAAAACTTTTTCAGTCAGAGAGTTGTGAATCTGTGGAATTCTCTGCCTCAGAAGGCAGTGGAGGCCAATTCTCTGAATGCATTCAAGAGAGAGCTGGATAGAGCTCTTAAGGATAGCGGAGTCAGGAGGTATGGGGAGAAGGCAGGAACGGGGTACTGATTGAGAATGATCAGCCATGATCACATTGAATGGCGGTGCTGGCTCGAAGGGCCAAATGGCCTCCTCCTGCACCTATTGTCTATTGTCTATTGTCTATTGTCATCATCTTCCAAAAGTCCAATCGGAAAGTACCAAATATAACCTAAATATAAAATGGTCGGCACGGTGGCGCAGCGGTAGAGGTGCTGCCTTACAGCGCCAGAGATCCGGGTTTAATCCTGACCGTGGGAGCTGTCTGTATGGAGTTTGTACCTTCTCCCCGTGACCTGCGTGGGGGTTTTTTTCCGGCTGCTCCGGTTTCCTCCCACACTCCAAAGGTTTGTAGGCTAATTGGCTTGGTAAAAATTGTAAATTGCCCCTAATGTGTAGGATAGCGTGAGTGTGCGGGGATCGCTGGTCGGCGCGGACATGATGGGCCGAAGGGCCTGTTTCCATGCTGTATCTCTAAACTAAACTAAAATAAAATAAACTAAGTCCCACTGTTTAAGAGGGAAAATTGTTATTTTTGGAAAGTTCCCTTCAGTAATAAGGAACATGATAGAATCTATTATTAAGTAAGTGGTAACAGGGTATTTGGAAAATAATGTTAGGATTGCACAGAGTCAACATGCATTTATGGAACGGAAACAAAGTTTGATAGATCCTTAAGTTTTTTTTGAGTTAATGACAGTGACACAGTGGCTCAGTTGATAGAGCTGCTGCCACACGGCACCCTGGTTCAATCCTGACCTCGAATGCTGCCTATATGAAGTTTACACATTCTCCCTGTGACCGTGTGGGTTTCCTCTAAGCTCTAGTCTCCTCTCACGTCCCAAAGACGTGCATGTTTGTAGGTTAATTGGTTAATTTACTCTGTAAATTTCCCTCTGGGATTGCGATCCCTGCCTGTGGATCAGTCTACTCACGGTATGTCTCAAACATCGGGCAGGCGCAAGTTCGATCTCAGTCAAGGTCAGAGTCATTCTCAGCCAGAAACTTTGCCTCAGGACCCTTAAAGGCTCTCTCTACAGAAATATGCCACTGGTGACCCCTAGCTGTCCACTGCTGCATTGCAGGAGCCCAGAAAAAGGCACCATCAATAAAGTAAGGAGTCTTCAATTTTTAGTCAATGCAACAAATGCATTGATGCAGTGATCCAGGCGTATACCGGCCCTATCCCCAAACTCTATCTCCGCTACATTGGCGACTACATTGGGGTTATCTCCTGCATCCATGCAGAACTCATGGACATCATTAACTTCACTACCAATTTCCACCTTGTTCTTAAATTCACTTGGACCATCTCCAACACGTCCCTCCCTTACCTATTCTTTTTTTTCTCCCAGAGATGCTGCCTGACCCGCTGAGTTACTCCAGCATTTTGGGGTCTATCTTCTCCTGCATCTTTGCCAGGAATGACTGAAGTTGAACATTAAGTGGTTGGACATCTTGAAATTTTTCTGTAGATCATCTCGATCCAGCATGTAGGACAGATCGAGCCCACAAAACCCATTTGAATTATTGAAAAGGTGATTAAAGTAGTGGGCCAGGTAATGTCAAGGGATGTTATTTATAGGGATTTGCAAAAGGCATTTGAAAAAATCTTTTGCAGAAGGCACCATAATTGGAGCTCATGGAACCGAAAGCAAATTTTCCATGGATTGGAAATCAGCTGAATGGGAAGAATCAGAGGACGGTAAAGGGCACGTACTCTAGTTGGCAGGGTGTTCATCAGGGTGCACTCTCAGTCTGAAGAAGGGTCTCCAGCCGAAACGTCACCTATTTCTTTTCTCCAGAGATGCTGTCTGACCTGCTGAGTTACTCCAGCTTTTTAGAAACATAGAAACATAGAAAAATAGGTGCAGGAGTAGGCCATTCGGCCCTTTGAGCCTTCATGATTGATCTTCTAAAATCAGGACCCTGTTCCTGCTTTTTCCCCATATCCCTTGATTCCTTTAGGCCTAAGAGCTAAATCCAACTCTCTTTTGAAAACATCCAGTGAATTGGCCTCCACTGCCTTCTGTGGCAGAGAACTCCACAGATTCACAACTCTCTGGGTGAAAAAGCTTTTCCTCATCTCAGTCCTAAATGGCCTACCCCTTGTTTTTAAACTGTGACCCTGGTTCTGGACTCCATCAACATCGGAAGAATTTTTCCTTTTTGTGTCTATCTTCAGTTTAAACCGGCATCTGCAGTTCCTTCCTCTACATAAGTAACATTGCAAATGGGAGAGGAAGCCATGTTTTGGAAACGACACAAAGATAGGCAAGTCAGTAAGCAGTGTGAATTGAAGCATTAAATTGCAAAGATCTCAATCAATTAAGCAAAGTGTCTGAATCTGTGACATTCAGATTCCATTGAGGCAAATGTCAGATCATCTACTTTGGACCTAAAGTCAGTTTGAACACGTTCATAATAGTTATGGAGCAGGATTAGGCCATTCAGCCCATCAAGTCTACGCCGCCATTCAATCATGGCTGATCTATCTTTTCCTCTCAACCCCATTTTCCTGCCTTTTCTCCATAACCCTTGACAACATACCCACGGCCCTCTGTGGTGATGAATTCTACAGATTCACCACCCTCTTACTAAAGAAATTCCCCCTTATCTCATTTCTAAAGGTATGTCCTTTTATTCTAATGCTTTGGCCTATTGTCACCTATTCCTTTTCTCCAGAGATACTGACTGACCCGCTGAGTTACTCCAGCTTCTTGTGTCTATCTCCAGTTCATCCCTCCTCAGATATGGGCCCCAAAACTGCTCACAATACTCCAAATGCAGTCTGATCAGTGCCTTTAAAAGCCTCAGCATTACACCCTTGTTCTAATCCTCTCGAAATGAATGCATTTGCACAGAGTACTTTGCAAATGCGAAAACATAGAAGCAGTTAAAATTGAGAGAAACATAGGGTCTCATGAATACTTATCACATCAATCAGACAGCCCCATGAAATTCTGACTCTCACAGTAAAGCTTTGTTAATCTGCCATGTTTCCTGATACTGGACATCAGATGTTCATTAGGTCAGAAGGAATAGTAGAAATAGCCATTCGACCCATCAAGTCTACGCCACCCTTCAATCATGGTTGATCTATCATTTCCTCTCAACCCCATTCTCCTGCCCTCTCCCCATAACCTCTGACACTTGTACTAATCAAGAATCTATCTATCTCTGCCTTAAAAATATCCACTGACAGCCTCCACAGTCTTCTGTGACAATGAATCCCACAGATTTACCACTCTCTGACTAAATAAATTTCTCGCCTCCTTCCTAAAAGAACGTCCTTTAATTCTGAGGCTATGACCTCTAGTTCTCGACTCTCCCACTAGTGGTAACATCCTCTCCACATCCACTCTATCCAAGCCTTTCACTATTCTGTATGTTTCAATGAGGTCTCCCCTCATTCTTCTAAACTCCAGTGAGTACAGGCCCAGTGCTGTCAAACACTCATCATAGGTTAACCTACTCACTCCTGGGATCATTCTGGACTACTGGAAATTAGTTCAATAAATATTCCAATATATTTTCAATTCGCCTTTTTTTTAATATGCTGCTTCATTAAATCATGCATTTTGTAGTGAACCTGATAAGTTTAAAGGGAGCTCGTGGAAGCAGAACCCCGTGATTTTCAAGTGTCAGGAAGCAGAGGATACACAACCAGATGAGTTTCAAGGGAGCACAGGAATTTAGGCCCCAGTGTGTGAAAGAGAGCATTGGTACCGGGGCCCATGTGAGTTAGAGGATGTGGGAGAATCTGTGGTTCAGTGCTGGTAAAGTACTGTAGGCCAGGTGCCAATCCATCAAGATTTCCAAACATTTGGATAGTGGAATATCAGGGTTATACTGTATCTGGAGGAGGAAGAACAAGGGCTGGACATAATGAGATACTATCACGTCCCTCACAGACCACAGCAGAAAGACAATACATGATTACAATCAATCCATTTACAGTGTATAGATGCATGGCACGGGAATAATGTTTAGTGCAAGGTAAAGCCAGCAAAGTCCGGTCATCAGAGGTAGATAGTAGTTCAGCACTGCTCTCTGGTTGTGGTAGGATGATTCAGTTGCCTGATAACAGCTGGGAAGTGCGGTGTGCGTTTTCACACTTCTGTACCTTTTGCCTGATGGGAGAGGGGAGAAGAGGGAGTGGCCAGGGTGCGACTCGTCCTTGATTATGCTGCTGGCCTTGCCGAGGCAGCGTGAGGTATAAATGGAGTCAATAGAATGGAGAATCTGAAGCTGTGTGCTGGGAATTTTAGAAGTTACTTGATTGAAGATTTCAAATTGTTAAGAGGAACTGAGATGGTAGATAGAGGGGAAATATTTCTCTTGGCTGGAGAGTCTAAGGTGAAAGAGGAACACGTCTTCATAATGGGACTAATTGCAGGTTCAGTTTACAAGGACGGTGTCCGTGCACGTCCAGGGTTAGACACTCCACGTGCATTGCAGCAGCTTTGTAGATGCAGCATCAGGAGGAAGGTTGGGTCGGAGGGTTGATGAATTTAACTTGGGTTGGTCCCACTAATGATGTGGGAATCCTCCCACCTAATTACCTTTCTGCACTATCTTCAAATAATTACCGAGAGGAATATTTACCACAAGTAACTGAAAGAATTTAAGATTTTGCATTGGAAGTGGGTAATGAAGCGTAACAGATTCAGCCGAAGATGAAAGAATCCCTGCAGCAAAGAGTTGCGCTGGTGAATTCATCTTTTCTAATGGCTCCTGCAAAGTCATTGTGACAGCCCTTTTGTATTAGCTTGAACTGCAAAATCCTTAATAACAATATCCAAAAAATTCAATTGCATGCCATTTTTTACGGTCTAGGCAATTTAATCAAAAGTTAAAATCCATGACTAGACACAAGTGGAATCTCTGAGTATGGGTGGTACATGATGGATTACACGTTCCCCTAGAAGTGACCTGACTATGCACAAGGCTTCAATAGACAATAGACAATAGACAATAGGTGCAGGAGGAGGCCATTCGGCCCTTCAAGCCAGCACCGCCATTCAATGTGATCATGGTTGATCATTCTCAATCAGTACCCCGTTCCTGCCTTCTCCCCATACCCCCTGACTCCGCTATCATTAAGAGCTCTATCTAGCTCTCTCTTGAATGCACTCAGAGAATTGGCCTCCACTGCCTTCTGAGGCAGAGAATTCCACAGATTCACAACTCTCTGACTGAAAAGGTTTTTCCTCATCTCAGTTCTAAATGGCCTACCCCTTATTCTTAAACTATGGCCCCTTGTTCTGGACTCCCCCAACATTGGGAACATGTTTCCTGCCTCTAACGTGTCCAACCCCTTAATAATCTTATACGTTTCGATAAGATCTCCTCTCAACCTTCTAAATTCCAGTGTATACAAGCCTAGTCGCTCCAGTCTTTCATCATATGACAGTCCCGCCATTCCGGGAATTAACCTAATAAACGTAAGCGGCACGCCCTCAATAGCAAGAATATCCTTCCTCAAATTTGGAGACCAAAACTGCACACAGTACTCCAGGTGCGGTCTCACTAGGGTCATGTACAACTGCAGAAGGACCTCTTTGCTCCTATACTCAACTCCTCTTGTTATGAAGGCCAACCTTCCATTGGCTTTCTTCAACAGTGCAGCAGGTAGCGCACATCTGATGTCAGCGCTGCAAGATTGGACTGCACAAAAATAAGTTCATAAGTTCTAGAAGCAGAATTAGGCCACTCGGCTCATCAAGTCTACTCCGCCATTCAATCATGGCTGATCTATCTCTCCCCCCTAACCCCATTCTCCTGCCTTCTCCCCGTGACCTCTGACGCCCGTACTAATCAAGAAATGAATCAGTTCACCTGCAAAGATGCCTCAACTGAAGGTAGAAGGCCTGATCGATCCAATATTACTTGTGCTAAGGTTCGATTGCATCTCGTAATTGATTTTACTTTCGATTTCATTGCCTGGACCAGAGAAATCAAGATATCCAACTGAAAGAGTTGGAATAAACTGGCCTTTATCAAGCTCTATTTTGATAAAGTTACTCCAGCATTTTGTGTCTATCGTTGGTGTAAACCTGCATCTGCAGTTCCTTCCTACACTCCCTGTGACCATGTGAGTTTCCTCCGGGTGCTCCGGTTTCCTCCCACATCCCAAAGACCCGCGAGTCGGTAGGTCAGTTGTTCTTTTCAATTACACCAGTGTGTAGTTGAGTGGTTTGAGGATTGAGAAATAAATCCTGATTAATAGAAAGAAAACAGAGAGGAGGTGTACATAGGTCAGTTTAGGGTGCAGATTTACATTCTGCCTCAATGATTTGGATGGGGATACCATCCGCATTATATCCCTGTGCATTTGATAGCACAAAACTAGGTGGCAGTGCGGTCCACAGAGAGCATGCAGAAAGGCTTCAGTTGGATAGGGATTTTGTAAGTCATTGAGCAAGGACATGATAGTATAATGTGCAAAAAATATGAAGCCAATTGTTTTGGCAGAAATAAAAAAGGAAGGTGAGATTTGAAAGATGTGAGTGTTTGTTCTCCTGGGTGTCTTTGAGAATGAATCACTGAAAGGTAAGGTGTAGGTTCAACAGCAGTTAAAAAAGCAACTGGCCTTTTTTGACGAAGATTTGAATTCAGGAGTAGGCATCTTGCTCCAGTTATATGGCACCCTAGAATATTGTGTACAGGTCTAGACCCGAGAACATAGAATATAGCAGAGAAACCGGCCCTTTGGCCCACAATGTCCGTACCAAACATGATATGCCCATACAACAGGATCAGGGGCGGCACCAGGGGTGGTACAGCGGTAAAGTTGCTGCCTTACAGAGACACGGATCCTGATTACTGGTGCTTATCACTACGGCGTTTGTACGTTCTCCCCGTGACCTGCGTGAGTTTTCTCCAGGATCTTTTGTTTCCTGCCACACTCCAAAGACGTACAGGTTTGTAAGTTAATTGACTTGGTATAATTGTAAATTGTCCCCAGTGTGTGTAGGATAGCAGGGATGGATCACTGATCGGTGCGGACTCGGTGGGCCTGTTTCCACGCTGTATCTCTAAACTATCTGTAAACTAAACCAAACCAATAAGGCCATTCGGCCCATCGAGTCTGCTCTGTCATGGCTGATCTACTTTCCCCTCTCAAACCCATTCTCCTGCCTTCTCTCCACGATCTTTGATGCCCTTACTAATCAAATGACAAGTCTTGCAATTCAATTACTAATGATGTCAAGTTTAATTAATCTTCGCTGCCTGCACTTGTTCCACGTCCCCTTAGGCAGATTTATCCTCTCTACATAAAGAAGTATATTCTTATGAGAGAAGGATTTCCACAGAGGTTCATCATTTTGATTCCTGCAATGGCAGGTTTGTTCTATGGGGGAGATTACGTACACTGGCCTCTCTCTCCTGAGATTCAGGGGAATGAGGGATGATCTCAGTTTAGTTCATTGTCACTTGTACCGAGGTACAATGAAAAGCTTTTCTAACGTGCTATCCAGTCAGCAGAAAGACAATAAACGATTGACGAGCCATTTACAGTGTACAGCTAAATGATAAGGGAATAACGTTTAGTGTAAGAAAATAACTGCAGATGCTGGTACAAATCGAAGGTATTTATTCACAAAATGCTGGAGTAACTCAGCAGGTCAGGCAGCATCCCAGGAGAGAAGGAATGGGTGACGTTTCGGGTCGAGACCCTTCTGAAGAAGGGTCACTGAACTAAACCAATAAGGCCATTCGGCCCATCGGCCCATTCGGCCCATCGGCCCTTCTGAAGAAGGGTCTCAACCCGAAACATCACCCATTACTTCTCTCCTGAGATGCTGCCTGACCTGCTGAGTTACTCCAGCATTTTGTGAATGAATACCTTGGAGGGAATAATGTTTAGTGAAAGATATACTGTAGCCAGTAAAGTCCAATCAAAGGTAGTCCGAGGGTCACCAATGAGGTAGATTGTGGTTCAGGACTGGTCTCTAGTTATGGTACGATGATTCAGTTGTCTGATAACAGCTGGGAAGAAACTGTCCCTGAATCTGGAGGTGTGCGTTTTCACACTTCTATAACTTTTGCCCAATGGAAGAGGGGAGAAAAGAAAGTGGCCAGGGTGAAACTCGTCCTTGATTATGGTGCTGGCCTTGCCGAGGCAGCGTGAGGTATAAATGTACAAAATTCCACAAGGGTATATCAGGAACCACATTTCAAAATGAGGACATGGTTGGGGGGGGGGGGGGGGGGGGTGGCATTAAGGAGGAAGTTGTGATGCCTGTATGGATATGGTGGGCCATCAGGTTACTAATCGTGGGAACTGAGTACTCAAGGCTTGCAAACAAGATTAATACATTATATGAATTAATTGCAAATGTATAGAGCAGAAACTGTGTCGGTTGCATGGCTGTGCAGCTTGTACAGCGTTGTCTCACAGCACCAGTTATCAGGGTTCAATTCTGATCTTGAATCCATGGAGTTTGCACGGTCTCCCTGCTCTCTGTTTTTAGCTTAGTTTAGTTTAGAGATACTGTGCAGAAACAGGCCCTCCAGCCCACTGAGTCCACACCGACCAGCAATCCTCGCACACTAACACTATCCTAAACACACACTAGGGACAATTTTTTTACATTTTTATCAAGCCATTCAACCTACAAACCTGTACGCCTTTGGAGTGCGGGAGGAAACCAAAGATCTCTGAGAAAAACAATGCAGTCACAGGGAGAATGTACAAACTCCATACAGACAGCACCCATAGTCAGGATCGAAACCAGGCCACTGGCGCTGCAAGCACTGCAAGGCAGTAACTCGGACTATCGTGCTGCCCTTTACTTTCCATTAATCAGGATTTATTTCACGTGAGTATATTATCCCCCATGCTGTGTCCTTTTTTTTAAATTGCATTAATTTTATTTAAAGATCGGTTGTGTAGCTCCTTATCATTAGCATTCCAAATACACCACATCAATGGATTGCCTTTATCTTTTCTGCTCATTACAACCTCAAACATTTCCAGCTGATTTGTCAAACAAGATTTTGCTTTCATAAATCTATGTTGATTCTCCTCAGTTCCGTGAAATTGTTTTTTGAAGCAATGTTCCCAATACTGATGGCAACTTGTCTGCAGTTCCCCGTTTTCACTCTCACTCTTTTTGTAAGTACTGAGGTAGCATTTGCTACCTTACGTCCTGTGGGAACCGAACGAAAATCTGTGGAATTTTGGAAGATGACAACCAATGCATCCACTGTCTTCATTGTCAACTCCTTCAACGCTCTGGTAGGCAGGTCACTGGGCCCGCGGCATTTATTGCCTTTCATTTCCATTAATTTCTCCAAACTAGCTTTTTGTTGGTATTAATTTCTATGAGCTCCCATTCACTCTACACCTAAAACCCTCTGCTCTTTCTGGGAGATTTCCTTTCACTTTATCTGTGAAGACGCATGTGGAATAATTGTTTCTTTCTCATAAGGACACTTTTTTATTTCTCAAGATATTTTTGCTTGTCTCTCTCCATAAGGGATCCATGTTAACTCGTCTTTTTCTTTGTGCATGTTTTCGCCATCTTCCCTGTTAACTGGAGGTGAGCAGTAAATGTGGAAACAAGGAACAGCAGATGCTGGTTTACAAAAGAAGACACAGTGTGCTGGAGTGGCTCAGTGGGTCAGGCAGCATCTCCCAGACTAGCTCAGCAGACGACCCTCTGTGTCATCTCTGTGGAGCGCTCTGTGTCTTTGTGAACTTCATCGGCAATGCCACATGAAAAACAAATGAATAGATTAAAAACCATTCCTAAAGGTGAATGTGCTGCACGTATATTGACCGACCGATCTGAACTCCACAATCCAATGGAAAGATCTCAACCTGAAATATCAACTGTCCATTTCCCAGCACAGACTTTGAGTTCCTCTCATAAAAGATAGACACAAAATGCTGGAGTAACTCAATGGGTCAGGCAGCATCTCTGGAGAAAAGGGATAGATGACGTTTCGGGTCGAGACCCATCATCAGACCATATCATATCATATCATATCATATCATATCATATATATACAGCCGGAAACAGGCCTTTTCGGCCCTCCAAGTCCGTGCCGCCCAGTGATCCCCGTACATTAACACTATCCTACACCCACTAGGGACAATTTTTACATTTACCCAGCCAATTAACCTATGTACCTGTACGTCTATATATTCCCCCTCGCAATTTATTTTCTTGCTCCAGTTTCCAGTATCTGTTGGGGCTTGTGTCTGCAGCCAGCTTGTTCTGCTGGCTGAACAATCCTTGCCCATACTTTTCAATTTGCCGTCCCTGGATTAGGAAAAGCCTGGATCAGATCAGACTTGCAATAATAGGGTGAATTTTCAAATTTGAAAACTGGTCATGGCATGCTATGGTGCACCATCACAGAGGATCTGACATGGGTAACGCACATTGCCGCACTGGTGGGTAAGGCAAAGCAGCGCCTTTACCACCTTAGACAGCTGAGGAAATTCAGAGTGTCTCTGAGGATCCTTCATTGCTTCTACTCTGGGGCTGTAGAGAGCATCCTGTCCGGCAACATTACAGTCTGGTTTGGGAACAGCTCTGCCCAGGACAGGAAGGCCCTGCAGAGAGTAGTGCGTTCGGCAGAACGCACCATGGGAACTACACTCGCCCCCCTGCAGGAACTATACATCAGGAGGTGCAGATCCAGAGCCAGCAAGATCATGAGGGACCCCTGTCACCCCAGTAACGGACTGTTCCAGATGCTACGGTCAGGCAAACGCCTCCGCTGTCACGCTGTGAAAACGGAGAGGATGAGACGGAGTTTCTTCCCACAGGCCATCAGGACTGTTAACTTTTATAACTCCAGGGACTAAATTTTGTCTTCTCCATATTAACTTTATTAACTTTATTTATATGCTGTAACTGTAATTCTTTTTTGTGCACAATCCGCCAGGCATTGCCACTTTCATTTCACTGCACATCGTGTATGTGTATGTGACAAATAAACTTGACTTGACTTGATATCATTTATTTAAAAACTGATGACTTCCAGGATATTTATTTCTTGAAAGGTGGAATAAAATACTGAGAGCTGCAGCAAAATAGTTACAATCAACATTCTTTGCAGCATGTCCTCCATTTTGTCTTAAAATTCCAAACCTTCAGTGTTCATTTTTCACGTTTCTCTCTGTTGCAAATCATATCTTTGCATCACGGGAGATCGAGCATTATCTACACCTGCAGCTATGCTACAATCAGCCAGAGCAGGTATCGTTGAGATATGATGTGGGGCGTGAGGTGGCTGCCCTTCATCGCCTCTGTCAGCTTTAATGAATCGACTGCATTTCCATTTGCCTGCATTGCCGTGTTTGTTCAGGAATGAAGCCAGCTCCCCGGGATGCCTTCACGAGATGAGTGAGCTGCCTGTGGAGGCTTGACAGATGTTGGCTGATCACCCAGCGAATTATTGACTGGAACCATCAGCACGAGCCTGGCGTGTCGAGGGTAAATTCTGCTGGAGAGCTGATGTGCTGGAAAGAAGAGAACAGAGGAGGCCCAGCCCACAACTTTAAATGATCTGTTGCTCGTGTCTCCTCTGCTCCCTCTTGGCGCACCTATCTTGTGTGCAAGATTTATTGCATTCTTTCGTGTGCTCATCCAAACGAGGGCAAAGTTTTGCTCTCATGATGTTAACGCTGTTGCTGGCTGCGATTAGCACACACACACTCGATGTGCAGCATCCTCAACACAGGTCATCTCCCATCTGAGAGATGCCAGATGCACACATCCTTCACAGCACCCTGGGATTAGACACCCTCACTGCAGTGGAGTGCAAACAGATTGGCCGCATTGAGAGCATTCATCTCGTGAAATGCAGTGGGGGTTATCATTACAGGAAAAATGCCGACTACCTTGTTGATTTAGTTTAGTTTAGTTTAGTCCAGAGATACAGTGTGGAAACAGACCCTGCTGCCCATCGAGTCCGCGCCGACCAATTCACAATTTTCAATTACAGCCGTTCATCTTTGGAGTGTGGGAGGAAACTGGAGCTCCCAGAGAAAACCCACGCAGGTCACGGGGAGAACGTACAAACCCCGTACAGGCAAGCACCCATGGTCAGGGTCGAACCTGGGTCTCGGGCGCAGCAACCCTACCGCTGCGCCACCATGCTGCGCTTTTGACATTTTTATTGACTTAACGCAGTCTAGATCAGCAACAGGCCGCACGCAGCTCCACCCGGCTCACAGACACCGCGCTGGGCCCACAGCCCCCACCAGGCAGAGTCCCACAGCACCGCTGGGCCCTACTGCCCACCCCCTACTACACGGAACCACAGCAAGGTTTCCACTGGGTCTCCCCCTTCCACCTCTAGCCAGACGACCCTAACTACTCCCCACATCGGTCCTCATGCCCCCCTCTGCTCTGTTAACCCTCCACCCCCTCACCACACATCCCCTCCACCTCCGCCTGCCCCCCTGCCTTCATCCGACCCCAACCTCCACACTTGCCGGGTGTTCACCATCCCCCCTGACCTCCCCCTTTCAGACACCGAACGGTCTGTCCTCAGCAGGGGCCTCACCTTTGTTCCCCTCCGCCCCCACATCAACGAGTTCCGCGTCCGCCATGACGTGGAGCTCTTCTTCCGTCGCCTCCGCCTCCGAGCCTTTTTCCATGGGAAGGAGTCCTCACCCCCCACTGATGACCCCTTCTCCCGTCTCCAGCAGACCCCCTCCTCTTGGACCCCCCCCCCCCCGTTTGGCCAACTACCCTCACTAGAACTTTTCATCTCCAACTGCCGGCGTGACATTAACCGCCTCAAATTCTCCACTCCCCTGACTCACTCTAACCTCTCCCCTCCTGAACGTGCAGCCCTCCACTCACTCTGCAACAACTCGGACTTAGTCATCAAACCCGCTGACAAGGGAGGTGCTGTGGTAGTCTGGCGTGCTGACCTCTACCGGACCGAGGCCAGACGACAACTCTCAGACACCTCTTCCTACTTATCCTTGGACCATGACCCCACCGACGAACATCAGACCTTAATCATCAGCACCATCACGGACCTCACCATTTCCGCGCTCTACCCTCCAATGCCTCCAAACTTATAGTTCCCCAGCCCCACACGGCCCGATTTTACCTCCTACCTAAAATCCACAAACAGAACTGTCCCGGCAGACCCATTGTCTCTGCCTGCTCATGTCCCACCGAACTTATTTCCACCTACCTCGACTCCATCCTATCCCCCCGGTCAAATCCCTCCCCACCTACGTCCAAGACACCTCACACGCTCTCCATCTCCTCGATAACTTCCGGTTCCCAGGCCCCCACTCCCTCATCTTTACCATGGATGTCCAGTCACTCTACACTTCCATCCCCCACAAGGATCGTCTTGAAGCCCTCCGTTTCTTCCTCGACCGTAGAACCAGCCAATCCCCATCTACCAACACTCTCCTCCGCCTAGCAGAGCTGATTCTTACCCTCAACAACTTCTCATTTGACTCCTCCCACTTCCTCCAAACCAGAGGCGTAGCTATGGGCACTCGCATGGGCCCTAGCTACGCCTGCCTCTTTGTCGGGTACGTCAAACAATCCCTGTTCCGGACGTACACCGGCCCCATCCCCGAACTCTACCTCCGTTACATCGACGACTGCATTGGTGCTACCTCTTGTACCCATGCAGAACTCACATACACTTCACCTACAATTTCCATCCTGCCCTTAAATATACCTGGACTATCTCTGACATCTCCCTCCCGTTTCTGGACCTCACCATCTCCACCACAGGAGACAGGCTAGTGACTAACATCTACTATAAACCCACTCACTCACACAGCTATCTGGACTACACTTCTTCCCACCCGGTCCCCTACTCCCAATTCCTCCGTCTACGCCGCATCTGCGCCCGGGATGAGGTTATTTCACACTTGGGCATCAGAGATGTCCTCATTCTTTAGGAAACGGGCTTCCCCTCTTCCATTATAGATGAGGCTCTCACTAGGGCCTCTTCTCCATCCCGTAGCTCCGCTCTTGCTCCCCCTCCCCCCATTAGTAACAAGGACAGAATCCCCCTCATTCTCACCTTCCACCCCACCAGCCAGCGTATCCAACAAATCATCCTCCAACATTTCCGTCACCTACAACGGGATCCCACTACTGGCCACATCTTCCCATCCCCTCCCCTTTCTGCATTCTGCAGAGACCGTTCCCTCCGTAACTCCCTGGTCCACTCGTCCCTTCCTATCCAAACCACCTCATCCCCGGGCACTTTCCCCTGCAAACGCAGGAGATGCAACACTTTCCAGGTGAGACAGAGGTTCACCTGCACCTCCTCCAACCTCATCTATTGTATCCACTGCTCTAAATATCAACTTCTTTACATCGGCGAAACCAAACGCAGGCTCGGCGATCGCTTCGCTTAACACCTTCGCTCAGTCCGCCTTAACCAACCTGATCTCCCGGTGGCTGAGCACTTCAATTCCCCCTCCCACTCCCAGTCTGACCTTTCTGTCATGGGCCTCCTCCAGTGCCATAGTGAGGCCCACCGGAAATTGGAGGAACAGCACCTCATATTTCGCTTGGGCAGCTTGCAGCCCAGCGGTATGCACATTGACTTCTCCAACTTTAGATAGTTCCTCTGTCCCTCTCTTCCCCTTCCCCTTCCCAGTTCTCCCTCTATCTTCCTGTCTCCACCTATATCCTTCCTTTGTCCCACCCCCCTGACATTTGTCTGAAGAAGGGTTTCCACCCGAAACGTTACCCATTCCTTCTCTCCTGAGATGCTGCCTGACCCGCTGAGTTACTCCAGCATTTTGTGAAATAAATACCTTTGATTTGTACCAGCATCTGCAGTTATTTTCTTACACTAACACAGTCTAGAGTTCTGTTTTATGGCTTAAATGTAAGATGTTGCAGAAACTCAGATGTTTTGATTTCCTGAAACGGCATTTGCCCTAGTTCCAAACAGAATATGAATGCTGCAAATGAGAATTGGATTTGCCTGGAAGATTTGTTACACTCTTGAATGTCAATTTTTATCAGCTATATCTTTGAAAATTGAAGAGTTTGCGAAGTAATGAAGGGGAACACCATCTTTACAACTTGCACCCTACAGTGTTTGGGCCTCTCTTGACTGAAATATTTTAGACTATTTGACACCAACTGATGCAGTGCAAGAATTAAAGTGGAATTTTAATCCACACCTCCAAGTGAACGAATTTCAGATCAGACCAGATCATACTCTCTGCCAAAGCTGCTGCACAATAGGTGCATTAATGACAGGATGTGACCATGCTCCCAATTGTTTTTTCTCCTCCTGCAATCCCCTGATCTTAGAATTTTGGGGTGACATAGAACATAGAACACAACAGCAAAATAACAGCCCCTTCGGCACACAATGTCCGTGTCGAACATGATGCCAAGTCCAGCCTGCACATAATCCACAGTCCTCCATTCCCTGCATAACCGTGTGCCGATCCCAAAAGCCTCTTAAATGTCACTATCGTATCTGCCTCCACCACCACCCCCGGCAGCATGTTCCAGGCACCCACCACCCTCTGCCGAAAAAACTTGCCCCGCACATCCCCTTTAAACTTTTGCCCCTCTCACCTTAGTAAGGTGGCGCAGCGGTAGAGTTGCTGCCTTACAGCGAATGCAGCTCCGGAGACTCAGGTTCAATCCTGACTACGGGGCGCCGTCTGTACGGAGTTTGTACGTTCTCCCCGTGACCTGCGTGGGTTTTCTCCGAGATCTTCGGTTTCCTCCCACACTCCAAAGACGTACAGGTATGTATGTTAATTGGCTGGGCAAATGTAAAAATCGTCCCTAGGGTGTGTAGGATAGTGTTAATGTGCAAGGATTGCTGGGCGGCGCGGACTCGATGGGCCGAAGGGCCTGTTTCCGCGCTGTATCTCTAAATCTAAAAAACATCTGAATTTGTGTTATTAGCATTTAAAATAATATCAATCTTAATAATCTAGTCCAATGTGTGTGATGGAGAAAGTGCTTATTGTCTTGCAACTTTTTTTTACACCAGTAGCCACAACCTAAAGATGCAGAGTCCCAATCATCTCCATATGATCGGATGCTGTTTGCTTTCTTTTGGGAAAAATAATGGACAATAGTTTAGTTTAGAATTGAGTTCAGAGATGCCGTGAGGAAACAGGCCCTTTGGCCCATCGAGTCCCCACTGACTAGTGGTCACCCGTACACTAGTTCAGTCCTACACACCGAGGGGCAATTTACAGAAGCCAATTAACCTACAAACCTGCACGTCTTTGGAATGTGGGAGGAAACCGGAGCACCCAAAGGAAGCCCACAAGGTTACGCTTACCCACACACCAGTGGCAATTTACAGCAGTCAATTAACCCACCATGGGGTTGGGATGTGTGAGGAAACTGGAGCACCCGCGTGGTCATGGGGAGAATGTGCAAACTCCACACAGGCATTTGAGGCAATTGTATTATCTGTGCTGTGCTGTGCTGCCCACCCTTGGACTCTTCCGACCCAAACGTCACCTCTTCTTTTTCTCCAGAGATGCTGCCTGACACGCTGGTTATTCCACCATTTTGTATCTATCTCCAGTGTACACTTATGGAGATCACATCTTATTGTTTGAAGCCTGCAGTGGGCCAGGAGTGCTGGAACATATGATAGGTCTTGGTTAACAGTGGGCCCAGTCGAGATCATTGAAGTTGAAGCTAACAGCTGTAAGCCAGGAACCATCAGTGGGCTAGCTGCTCCCACTGTTTGAAAAACAGCTTATATTAATGACATAATTTGGGAGAGTTATAGCTTGGTTTTGTTATGACATTGAGCATAACGGTGTGAAATGCTTGGACAGATGCCTAACGGCGCATTATTTTCTTACATTGCTCTCCACAATGAACAGAGTCCCTTTGCTGAATCTGAGTTGCATCCAGCTCCACGTTTCCTGAACATAGACACAAAGTACTGCAGTAACTGGAGAAAAAAGGTGAGTGACATTTTAGGTCGGAATCCTTCTTCAGACTTGAGAATTCATATTTCATCATACTTCATTTTTCCAGATGTTGGTCAAGTCATCGCCTCCCCGATGATTCTCCAAATTATGTCTGGGGTTCACTTTATGAAAGGACTTCATTGATCAACGACCAGTGCTCCCCTTCCATATAAACACTACGCTTGAGTCTCAGTGTACATTTGTCAGCCATTGAGATGCCAAATGTGGATGATGCCAGAATTGGATCTCACCGAGATTTATGGAAAAGCCACAGGCCCTTCAGCCCACTGAGTCTATGCTGACCATTAGCACAAACCCTAACCTATTTCATCCTCCCCACAATCCCATCAACTGTTCCTCGATTCGACCAGTAACGCACAATTTACAGCAGTCAATTAACCCACCAACCCTGTACGTCTTTGCGAACTGCGAGGAAACCGGAGCACCCGGGGGGAACCCATGTGGTCACGGGGAGAACGTGCAATCTCCACACAGGCAGCACCAGAGGTTGGATTTGAAGCAGCGTTTAGCGGCAAGTGTATTATCTGTGCCACTATGCCATCCACCTCAGGATTGTTCAGACTTACCGAATAGTGAAAGGCCTGGATAGAGTGGATGTGGAGAGGATGTTTCCACTATTGGTAGAGTCTAGGACTAGAGCCCATTGTCTCAGATTAAAAGGATGTACCTTTAGAAAGGAGATGAGGAGCAATTTCTCAAGTCAGAGAGTGGTGAATCTGGAATTCATTGTCACAGAAAGCTGTGGAGGCCAAATCAATGGATATTTTATGGCAGATTCTTGATTAGTACGGGTGTCAGGGGTTATAGGGAGAAGGCAAGAGAATGGGGTTAAGAGGGAAGAAGAGATCAGGCATGATTGAATGGTGGAGTAGACTTGATGGGCCGAATGGCCTAATTCTGCTCCAATAATTTATGAATGTATGAACTTATGTTTCGGCTTGTCTTTCTTTCAAGGCATTCCTGATAATTCCACAATCTCAATTTGGATTCGCCCAAAGACACAGAATGGAGAGTGTGCCATCATATCCCTGTAACCATTCCCAATTCCATAATCTGGGAGCCTGACACAACTGACAATGGCCTCTCCATTCCCCAGTCTGCATGAACAGTGCTACACAGTGAAACGGTGTAACATCTGAACCTTTAACTTTCACCATAAAACCAATCGATCTATTCATTCAGAGTTATTTCATTTCTCTGTAATTCTCATTTCTGTTGTCACTTTTATTCAGGGTTTAGCAACCTTTCCATTTCAAGAGAAAAACCTTTTTAAAAGAGGTGTTTAAGTCAATAGGTGCTGACCATCACGCTCATTTATTAAATGTTAGTCTGACTCTTTTACTTTAATGCTTGCAAGGAAATTGACTCAAAAGAATAAAAATCTCTACCTTTCTAATGGGAAGAAACATTGCCTTTTTGTGGACCAAGAGTTGCCAGTGCACAATTAAAAATTAACCTACATTTATCGAAGATTTATATCGACAATACATTCCCCCTCTTCTATTTCGATTTTGTGACCAATCCACTTCTAATTTAGAAAACCAATAACGAAAAAGTATGAAATCAATGTTTTTGTTAAGTAAAATGTAAAGATCTAGTTTTCATCTTTGAAGTCGGCAAATGTTTTAATGGTCACACAAAAAGTACTGGAAAGAAACATTATAAGATATTTCGAAGGTATTTATTCACAAAATGCTGGAGTAACTCAGCAGGTCAGGCAGCATCTCAGGAGAGAAGGAATGGGTGACGTTTCGGGTCGAGACCCTTCTTCAGATATTTAGATTATTCAGATATTCAGATTATAAGATATTTCAGTCATTTTAGGTGATTAATTGTGTTCAGCTCAGCAACATGTAACCGATGCAACAACTGACCATAGACACAAAAAGCTGGAGTATCTCAGCGGGTCAGGCAGCATCTCTGGAGAAAAGAAATGGATGAGGTTCCGGGCCGAAACCCTTCTTCAGACTCTGTTCAACAACTGACTGCCCGGTTCCACTGGACGCTGAAGTTTTCACTGGGGCAGATTTTTCAGTTGGTTGCACAAGAGTTTTCCAATGGCCAGCACTGAGTATCAGTGGCAACCAGCCTGTTGGGCTGTGCGGATAAAAGACATTGTTGTTAATTACGATGATCTATGTGCAATTATGGGAAGAAGTGGTGAGACCAATTAGTGGTGTGGGATGGATAGATTCTGTAAAACAGAGGTTAAGTGACACATGATATATGATCCAAGTAAAGATCGGGTCATATCACAGGCTGTCAGCCTTGCAGACTCCAATCAAGTAATGAGACCTTATTAAAGTGAAAAGTTAAGTGGGTTATCTCCTCAGGCAAGTATTTTGTGATATGAATAAACATCTTTTTATTAGCAGTTTTATGGTGTTTTTATTATTAATCCACACATGACTTTTAATTTTTAATTTATAATTGACTTGACTATTGATTTTACTGCAAATAACATTTATCTCTTTCAAAATACACACGTTTTTCACAGGCATTTACAGGTAAAATATCAAGAGTCAAGCATAAAGAGTCAAAAGTGTTTAGTTGTCGTATGTACCAACAACAGTACAGTGACATTTTTACTTGCTGCATTTTAACAGGCCCATAAATGCATTAGCACATAGGTAATATACTGTATAATAATCATGATACAAGAAATTAATAACTGTAATACTAGGTAACCATAATGAGTCTGCAGTGCAACCAAAGACACAGTTCATAGTTGCTGAGGGTAGTGTTGGCAGAGCCCGATGATTACTGGGAAGTAGCTATTCTTGAACCTGGTGGTCACGGTTTTCAGGATCCTGTACCATCTTCCTGATGGTGCTATTGAAATGAGAGCCTGGCAGGGTAGTTTGGGTCTTTGATGACATTGGCTGCTTTTTTGAGGCTGTGTCTCCCCTTGATCACTTCGATGGTGGAGAGGTCAGTACCCGTGATGGACCAGGCTGTGTCTACCACTCTCTCTCTATGTCCCTTCTGCACTAGTCCCACCTGCCTGCTTTTGGCCCATATCCCTCTAAACCTATCATATCTATGTACATGTTTCTTAAACGTTGCAATAGTACCTACATCAACTACCTCCTCCGGCAGCTCAATCCCACCACCCTTTGTGTAAAAAAGTTACTCCTTAAGGTTCTATTAAATCTTTCTCCACTCGGCTTAAACATATGTCCTCTGATTTCCCTACTCAGGGACATGGAACAGAGAGGTACAGCATGAAAGCAGATAATATATGCGTTCACCTTCACGCTTCTATTTTCTACAAATCCTCCTCTCATTTATTTTATTCTTCCTGCATTCCTGTTAACACTTCCTGGATTCTGCCACTCAACCACACACCAGGGACAATTTACAGTAGTCAATTAACCTACTGACCTGCGGGAGAAAAATTGGAGTATCATATCATATCATCTATCTACAGCCGGAAACAGGCCTTTTCCACTTGGTTGCAGGGAGAAGGTGCAAAGTTCACATAGACAGTACCCAAGGTCGGGATTGAACCTGGGCTGCTGGAGTTGTGAGGCGGCAGATCTACCAGCTGCACCACCCTGCAGGGCCGTCTTTACAGCATTATGGGCCCCGGGCAAAGCAGTGTACTGGGCCCCCACCGTTACTCTCCCCCACCCCCCTTTCCCTACCAGCCCCCCCCCCCCTGTCGTGCCGGCGAAAAGCACTTACCGAAAAGCACTTACCGAAAAGCACTTAGCGATGGACTTAGGGTGCTACATTGTTGCGAAAAGCACTTACAGATCGCTGTGAGAAGCACTTAGTGACCGAAAATGTTGCGAAAAAAGCACTTATTGAACCTGCATTTTAAAAGTAGTATTTATTTATTGCAAGTCACTTAACATACATAGATCAGCATGGGGCCCCTTTGCTCGAGGGGCCCCGGGGCAAGTGCCCATCAGGCCCATGCGTTAAGACGGCCCTGCCACCCTGAGGTTCCTGCACATTTTTACCTTTAGTTTAAGTCTGCATTCAGCCAGAGAATTCCAAATCAGTGTGCAATCAGCATTCTCCTCACACAACTTTTAGATATTAATCAGTTGTTTAAATGTATGCCCTCGAGTACTGGATCTCCCGACGGATGGGAACAGTTTCATCTTATTATCTAAACCTGTCATGATTTTCTTCACTGCTATCAAATCTCCTCTCTATCTCCCAGGAGAGCAATCCATTCTGCCTCTCTGGTTTGGTGTTGCTGAGGTCCCTCTTCTCTGGGGTTAATTACTCTTTAATGCACCATTCCATGGTTTCACACGCTCCCTGGAGTGACCAGAATTGGCTTCAATACTCAATTGTATAGGTAACGTTTTATAAAAGGTCAACATAGCCTCCTTGCTTTGCGAGCCTACTCACATAACACTACATTCAGGCATTTTATTCTGAGGATGGGTCTTGACCTGAAACAACACCTGTCCATGTCCTCCAGAAATGCTGCCGGATCCGTTGAGTTGATCCAGCACTTTGTATCCGTTTGTGTCAACCAGCATCTGCAGTTTCTTGTCCCAAATATTTTATTAGTTGCTTTCTCAAGTGCCATGTCACCTTTAAATGTTCATTCAGGTCTCTGTTCTTCTGCCCATTTGGAATGTATCGTTTAATCTGCATTGCCTCTCCTTATTCTTCCTGCCAAGGTATTTCAAAGCAATTCACTGCATTAAATTCCTTTTGCCGTGGTCCTGCCAATTCTATAGGGCTTTCGATGTTCGCTTGAAGTCCACTGTTATCCTTTTGGTAGCGGTGGAGCAGATTGAGTGGGAAAGGAACTGATGATAATGCAATGGTAATGTAAAATTGGCATGAGGGAGAGTTTACAGGATTCTTTGGCACTGACATTGACAGTTCAAAGTCACTCCAGTTGTTTGTAGCTGGAGTTCTGCCCACCAGGAATGAGGATTAAAATCACAATAGTACAGCGTTCATGAATGGTGGAGTTGTACAGCACAATCATGGGCCCTTCGGCCCATCACATCCTTGCTGACACTTATGCCCATTTACACTAATCCCATCTGCTTGAGTTAGTACAGTATCCTTATATGCACTACTAAATGTCTGTCTAAATAAGTCTTAAACATAGTGATCACATCAGACTCCACCACCTCTGGCAGCTCAAAGCAGATATCCAGCGTAAAAAAAAGACTTAATCTAAGAGCCAGTTTAAATTTCCTACCTCTCACTCCGAAACTATGCTCCCTTGTTTTTGATACCAATGGAAAATGTTTCTGACTATCTACCCTATCTATGCCTCCTTCATGCCATGGTAAACAAGCTCAGTGTACCCAGGGCCGTTTTTACAGCATTATGGGCCCCCGGGCAAAGCAGTGTATTGGGGCCCCTACCGTTACTCTCCCCCACCCCCCTTTCCCTACCAGCCCCCCCCCCCTGTCGTGCCGGCGAAAAGCATTTACCGAAAAGCACTTAGCGATGGACTTAGGGTGCTACATTGTTGCAAAAAGCACTTGCAGATCGCTGTGAGAAGCACTTAGTGACCGAAAATGTTGCGAAAAAAGCACTTATTGAACCTACATTTTTAAAGTAGTATTTATTTATTGCAAGTCACTTAACATACACAGATCAGCATGGGGCCCCTATGCTCGTGGGCCCCCGGGCAAGTGCCCATTAGGCCCATGCGTTAAGACGGCCCTGAGTGTATCCAATCTCTCCACTTGACTAAAGTTCTCCGTTCCAATCAACAAGTAAGTTGATCTTTCTGCTTCCCTCTCTGCTTTAGCCTCAAACTACCTGGAGTGAGATACAATTGGGACCACAGGATCATGGATTCGGTACTTAGCTAGAGCAAATATTAGGCGTACATTCGGTTTTTCCACGTTGCAGTGATGGTGATTTGGAGATGGAAGAGATGGGGCCAAGCGCCACCTACTGGTCTTGAGTAAGACATTTCCCTTCTGCATCAGTCACTGTGCACATGTGGTCGAGGATCATGGAGAGAATCCTTGAATGGCTGCAGCAATGGAGGAGGCCATTTAGCCCGTTGTGTTTGTGCTGTCTCTCTGCCAGCACAACTCGCTGATTCCACCCCCCAGCCTCTTCTCCAGAGCCTTGCCAATTTTTCTCCATTGTGCATTCATCCAATTCCCTGCCGATGGCATTAATGGAACCTGCCTCCATCATGTCTGCTGGCAGTACATTCCAGGTCCCATCGCACGCCATGAATAGACATCCCCTCCAGTCACTCTTCATCCTTCCCCCTTTCACTTTTTCAACTCTTCCACTACACAGAAACAGCCTGCCATTGTTCACTCCCTTCAGACCTCTCAGCATTTTATATACCTCTGTTAGATCACCCCTCATGAATCCTCTTCTCCAAAAAATACCTCCCAGCCTCTGCAATCTATTCTTGTTGGTGTTGTCCCTCATCCCAGGAATGATTCCAATGAATCCTTTCTGGACCCACTCTATTGCCCTTTCATCCACTGGAATTTAGGAGTATAGGAGCAAAGAGGTCCTTCTGCAGTTGTACAGGGCCCTAGTGAGACCGCACCTGGAGTACTGTGTGCAGTTTTGGTCTCCAAATTTCAGGAAGGATATTCTTGCTATTGAGGGCGTGCAGCGTAGGTTTACTAGGTTAATTCCCGGAATGGCAGGACTGTCATATGTTGAAAGACTGGAGCGACTAGGCTTGTATACACTGGAATTTAGAAGGATGAGAGGGGATCTTATCGAAACGTATAAGATTATTAAGGGGTTGGACACGTTAGAGGCAGGAAACATGTTCCCAATGTTGGGGGAGTCCAGAACCAGGGGCCACTGTTTAAGAATAAGGGGTAGGCCATTTAGAACGGAGATGAGAAAAAACTTTTTCAGTCAGAGTTGTAAACTGTGGAATTCTCTGCCTCAGAAGGCAGTGGAGGCCAGTTCTCCGAATGCATTCAAGAGAGAGCTAGATAGAGCTCTTAAGGATAGTGGAGTCAGGGGGTATGGGGAGATGGCAGGGACGGGGTACTGATTGAGAATGATCAGCCATGATCACATTGAATGGTGATGCTGGCTCGAAGGGCCAAATGGCCTACTCCTGCACCTATTGTCTATTGTCTATTGCCTATTGTCTATTGTCTATTGTCTATTGTCTATTGTCTATCTTCTCTACAATGAGTGGCCAGATTTGAACACAATACCCCAGCTAAGTTCAGGCTAATATTTAATAATAGCTCAGAATAACTTCCCTGCCTTTATATTCCTGGTTCTGAATCCAAAATGTCACCTATCCATGTTCTCCAAAGATGCTGCCTGCCCCATTGAATTACTCCGGTGTGTCTTTTTATATTCCATGTCTCCATGAGAATGCAGAAGGGCAGAACAGCATCTCGTGCCGAATTATATCGGTCTTTCAACTTTCTGAGCCTTCCCTTCCACACTGAGACTCCCTCAGGTGCCACCGTCCCTGGACACCTTTTAGAACTTTGTTCTATATTGCTTTCCCCTCATCTTTCCTGTCAAAATGCATCACATTACATTTCTCCATACTAAACTTCATCTCCCATGCATTTGCCCATCCTACCAGTCTGTTTATATCCTGTTGCAATTTATCATTGTCTTCTTCGCTTGTGTGTCAAACAAAGTGTGTACTATTCAATGTTCCGCTTTCGCTGTTACTGAACAAATGGCAATTGCCTAATTGAATGAAGATGAATTTTATTTCAACAAATATCCCAATAAACATAGGGTTAGAGGAAATACTGGTAGTCATGATGGATTGAAGGTTCATTTGGCAGTTTATTGTCACAGGCACCTAAGTGCAGTTAAATTCCTTTTTTGTGATACAATTCATTACAGTATAATACATAGTATAGTCTTACTATATACAGGTATAGGCATAATCATGCTTAAGCAATAGAGTGCAGGAATAGTGGATTACACTGAGACAGCACACGAGTCACAACATTTCCAATGCCATTTTGTGTTAACTTGGCCATAAAGGCCCTCTTTCTATGCTGTAGTTTCCAGTTTTGTGGAGCCTGAGCTAGTGATAATTATAAGTACATTTCTTAATTGTCTGTTGGTTTCAGGGTATATATCCTTATATAATTTGTCCCTTCTCCACAGAATCCTCAGTGAGTACTGCAATGTTATTTTACCAGCTTCATTTTACAAGGATCTAATGCATAAGCCATAAATTAAGAAATAAATAAGATAAACCAATTGCTACTAAAAGCTCGCTGAGAGTTGGTTTTCAGGCGGGCACCAGTGATAAGAGCACCAGTCTGTTTTTCAGACAGAGCTCTGAATAACTTACATTAGTGAGACAGGGAATAAGAGGCAGCTTTTCAATGCTCAATGGCCCAGGGAGCTCCTGGTTCCATTGTGAGGTGCCACTGACAGGAAGTCAATGCAACAGCATCAGCAGGAGCATTGAACCCAAAGCCTGCAAGTGATGCTGGAAGAAAGTATCACGTATATTGCCAAGGTCTCTGAAATCCAACCTGTCATCTACCCCATCATTACACATTCACACTGCATGTGAATAACAATCTCTGCAATCACAACTGTGATCCCCTTTCGTTCTTTGAAAATCCATGTGAATTTGATACGTCAGTTCTACCGTCACTGGAATCTGGATGGTGAACCTTTGCGGTACTCCTCCAGACCTCTTGGACAGTTGATAGGTTTTCCCAAACCATTTCTTGATCTCTATCGAAGGTATCACAAAAAGCCGGAGTAACTCAGCAGGTCAGGCAGCATCTCAGGAGAGAAGGAATGATCTCTATCTATGGAACGCCTACCATTCAATGCATTCTGGTGACCTGTCCTGTTCATTGTGATCGCGAGGGCTATTGAAAGGTTCTGCAATGGAGATCGCACTGCATATTAAGGAGAAGTGGAGGGTCACTTTCAGGCATCTGTACCAGACAGACATAATGTGCCAATTATAGAAATAGCAGTGGACTAGGAATCCAGAGATTTTAACAGTGATGCAGAAACACAAGTTCAAATACCTTTATGTCAATAAAAGTTAATAAATCTGTAATTGAAACGTTTGCAGCATTGATTTTGACCCAATAGGTCCAGGGTTGTCATCAAAAACTCATCATGTGTGCGAAACTCCTACACGGACGGTAAACCTGGAACAGGGCTGCAGATACAATCAAACAACTCAAGTCAGGTCCCATCTTCACCAAAACGATGTGATAACTGCCTAGTCAAACCAATAACCTGTCAAAACTACAAAACTAGATCAGCCAAAATAGCCGTGCAGTTTTTTTTTCATTGGTGTCAATTTTAGTCTTATTATACCTGACATTTTCACACTTCACACACCATTGGAAAAGGTCTAACAGGAACTAATTGTGATCAAGTATCCTTGAAATGATCATAACCTCATTTAGTTTCTGTTAGTGGAATGATTCATTCTGCCAAAAAAAGGAACTAAATCTGTTTTCCCTATCATTCCTTGTGCTTTGAGAAAAATGTGTTAGCCGTTTAAAAGCGTGAAATTAAGCAAGTCGGCCAAGCATGGTGAGACATTTCACTTGCAGCTGAGGATACAGGGTGAAGTAAAACCAACTAATTTTAAGATTCTTTGTGTTGGATTTTTTTTTCCAATGAAGTCAATTGTAGTGAGTTGATCGAAAATGCTTCGGAACTTGGCAGGCATATAATAGATGAGTTATTTTACACCACAGGGCATTTAGAAATGAAATCCGTTGTTACTTTAATCATTCCTACCCCACATTTTTACACAAGACTTCGGCAAAATTAGCTCAGCATAAAATAAAATAATTTCCAGTGGCTTCAGAAGTGTCAAAAAATTAAAAGCTCACAGGGTGAGAGAGTGACAAACTGAACTCAAAACTGACCCAGAGCATGAAGCAAAGATGACTGTTCCTTGGATGTGCTTTGACCATTAAGAATGTGGTTCCATGGGATTTGATTTCTGATAATATATATGATTTATTCTTATGTGTAGAGAGTGTGCTGATAAAAAGGTTGGCATGAGAACAATAAAACAGCCATAGAAAAGTTGGAAGTGAGATGGGTCACACTTTGAACTTCAGGGTGGTCTGGTTCAAAACCAAAATACCGCAGTTGCTGGATATCAGGGATAAAATCGAAAACTACCAGAGATTATCAGTAGGTCAGGTAGTATTGATGGGGATTGTCACCTTGTCGTGGTGGAGAAGCTGAGATCCTGAAAGCGATGCCGTCTGGAGTTATGCTCCTGGTGGGGTCACCCATGGCGGTAAGGTCGAGGGGGAGGTCCCTGACAGAGAGCGATCCAACCAAGACCTCAACGGTGGAACAGGCGGAGGATGATGGCTGACTTTAGTGGAGCGTCACAACGGCTGGGAAGGCGGATGAAGGCTGCAGCAGAAAAGGGTCCCCAGTCATCTTGGACTCCATGCCACTGGATCCTGACCCAGATCTGTCAAGGACTGTGTGGTTGCTGTCTGTGCACCAGTCTCCCCACGTTAAACAAAGTCACGCAAAGGCGTCCTCCACAAAGGGAATATGACCCTATGGAGAGGACAGTCATTCTCGCTTCGAGTGCCTTCATAACAAGAGGAGTTGAGTATAGGAGCAAAGAGGTCCTTCTGCAGTTGTATAGGGCCCTAGTGAGACTGCACCTGGAGTACTGTGTGCAGTTTTGGTCTCTAAATTTGAGGAAAGATATTCTTGCTATTGAGGGCGTGCAGCGTAGGTTTACTGGGTTAATTCCCGGAATGGCGGGACTGTCATATGTTGAAAGACTGGAGCGGCTAGGCTTGTATACATTGGAATTTAGAAGGATGAGAGGGGATCTTATCGAAACATATAAGATTATTAAGGGGTTGGACACATTAGAGGCAGGAAACATGTTCCCAATGTTGGGGGAGTCCAGAACAAGGGGCCACAGTTTAAGAATAAGGGGTAGGCCATTTAGAACGGAGGTGAGGAAATTTTTTCAGTCAGAGAGTTGTGAATCTGTGGAATTCTCTGCCTCTGAAGGCAGTGGAGGCCAATTCTCTGAATGCATTCAAGAGAGAGCTAGATAGAGCTCTTAAGGATAGCGGAGTCAGGGGGGTATGGGGAGAAGGCAGGAACGGGGGTACTGATTGAGAATGATCAGCCATGATCACATTGAATGGTGGTGCTGGCTCGAAGGGCCGAATGGCCTCCTCCTGCACCTATTGTCTATTGTCTATTGTCTATTGAGTGACCGCCGATGATGATTGATGGGGAGAGAAACAGAATTTCAGTTTCAGGTCAATGACCTGTCATTGGAAGTAATGTGCTTAACTTGAGAAGTGAAAGGGAAGGAGGTGGTTGCAATGGTGAGAGGGTAAAGGAGAGTCCCCACTGTGTGCCTGGAACTGATTGCTTCAGTGATGAGGGAGACTGCACAGGCTGGGTTTGGTTCCCTTGGAGTGGCCGATACTGAGGGAGGGCGTGATGGAGGTGTCCATAATTATGAGAGGCGCTGATTGGGTGGACAGTAAGAATTAGTTTTGCCGTGGCAGAATGTGTCCAGAATGCGTAGGTTTTATGCTGAGAGGAATGAGGCTTGCCGGGGATCTGAAGAAGAAACCTTTCGCAGAGGATGTTTGGAATCTGGGAGGTAGCGAGGAGTGGAAGAGACAGCATCTCTCACAACATTTCAGTTTCTAGTTGAGCTCTTAAATCACTGAGGCATAGGAGACAAGAGTCGAATTGAGAAGTACAAAATCACAAGGAGCCCAGCGGGTGTAAGTAAGCACAAGCGTTATCGGTACGGCACAAGCGTTATGTAGCTGGTAGAAGCAGGGCCGTCTTAACGCATGGGCCTGATGGGCACTTGCCCGGGGGCCCACGAGCATAGGGGCCCCATGCTGATCTGTGTATGTTAAGTGACTTGCAATAAATAAATACTACTTAAAAAATGTAGGTTCAATAAGTGCTTTTTTCGCAACATTTTCGGTCACTAAGTGCTTCTCACAGCGATCTGTAAGTGCTTTTCGCAACAATGTAGCACCCTAAGTCCATCGCTAAGTGCTTTTCGGTAAGTGCTTTTCGCCGGCACGACAGGGGGGGGGTGGTAGGGAAAGGGGGGTGGGGGAGAGTAACGGTAGGGGCCCCAGTACACTGCTTTGCCCGGGGGCCCATAATGCTGTAGAAACGGCCCTGCTTACAGGGTTGAAGCTCAATTGGCTTAAGTGCATTGTAAAAATTGTCCCGACTGTGTGTAGGTTAGTGCACGAGATGATCGCTGTTCGGGCCTGTTTCCACATTGTATCTCCATTTAGAACTGAGATGAGGAAAAACTTTTTCAGTCAGAGAGTTGCGAATCTGTGGAATTCTCTGCCTCAGAAGGCAGTGAAGGCCAAGTCTCTGAATAGACAATAGACAATAGACAATAGGTGCAGGAGTAGGCCATTCGGCCCTTCGAGCCAGCACCACCATTCAATGTGATCATGGCTGATCATTCTCAATCAGTACCCCGTTCCTGCCTTCTCCCCATACCCCCTGACTCCGCTATCCTTAAGAGCTCTATCTAGCTCTCTCTTGAATGCATTCAGAGAATTGGCCTCTATTGCCTTCTGAGGCAGTATCTTAAATTATCATTTAAGATAAAATTTACTATTTATACTTTAATAATGACTGCACTCTAATGTTTACTCCTTCTGAATGCCTTTCAGCTACTTATGGGGCCCTTATATTAAGGGTATTGTGCCTTGCGAGGCTGCTGCCAGGCTGGTAGAATATTGTTCACGGTCACTTGGAGGTTCAGCAAATAGCCTACGATCAATCTTTCCAATTGCAGTATCATAAGGTCATAAGTGACAGGAGCAGAATTAGGCCATTCGGCCCATCAAGTCTACTCCGCCGATCTATCTCTCCCTCCTAACCCCATTCTCCTGCCTTCTCCCCATAACCCCTGACACCCGTACTGATCCAGAATCTATCTATCTCTGCCTTAAAAATATCCATTCAAGAGAGGGAATGCATTCAAGAGAGAGTTAGATAGAGCTCTTAAGGATAGCGGAGTCAGGGGTATGGGGACAAGGCCGGAATGGCGTGCTGATTGAGAATGATCAGCCATGATCATATTGAATGGCGTGTGCTGGCTTGAAGGGCCGAATGGCCTCCTCCTGCACCTATTGTCTATTGTCTAAAATCTAAAGCCTAAAGACTATGGGACCAAGCGCAGGAAGATGGGATGTACCAGCATGGACATGGTGGGCTGAATGGCCTCTCTGTATTGTACATTTTCTATGATTCAATCCATTGACCACCTGAAGTGTTTAGATAAAGATTAACAACTAGAGATGTTTCGGCAACATGAATCCACTCTGAGAAAATGTCAAAGCTTTTATATTGGAGTCGGGCTGTAAAATTACTCTGTAGTTCAGCGGGATATACCTAACCTTGGTTCAGAGCGAAATTAACAGAAGGAGTGAGTACTTCAGGGTCTATGACTGACTGTTGTAATATTCATCCTTGCACATTATTCTTTCCACACTGATGATCTACGTGATAAGGTTTATAATAAACCAGTGTAAGCAATTGGAAAACCTTGCCATGAAATTACTGGCAGGCACAACACATCTATCACAAGCTTCCCTTGTTTAAATGAGCTAATGATTTATTTATCAGTTCCTATTATTACAGCCTGGAACTAGAAGCAAATTGGCTGAAAATCAAAGCAAGTATCGTTCAAATTTGCCCGTAACAATATTTCCAGTATTATCACGAGTAACGTACAGACTCAGTGGGTGGCAATCTTGGTGAAGGGCGATTCGATTGTCCCTCGAAACCTCGCGATCACCATCTCTGTTTTGATGTTGAGACGCCAAGGTTTGTGTTATATTCTCATGTTAAAAGGAGAAATAAAACCCTGGAAACCAATCATCCACAGTAGGTGTTACAACTAAAAGGCTTACACTCCAATGGAAATTATAATTACACCAGTCAAAACACTGGAGTTATAGTCAGCAGTATACTCTGGCAGTTTCTGAGACTCGTATTTTCTTATCAGCAGCCTGCCAATTTCATCTCTGTTACGATGCTCCACTGGGTTCATAGAGCAGATTCTGGGCACTGCCGGTGGAATGAGAAAGCTTAATGTGTTTCCTAAAGGAAACAAACTGGTTCAGAATAGCAAAAGGGGATTCAAGCCTATTCGAAATGGATCCACCCTCGGACAGTGGAATCTATTGGTTACAGGTCCTCGCCTGCTGGATTCAGCAAAATAAACCAACAAAGGTAGCAGGGTGGTGTAGCGATAGAGGGACTGCCTCACAGTGCCAGAGACCCGGGTGCTTGTCTGTACGGAGTTTGTACGTTCATCCCATGACCTGTAAGGGTTTGCAACGAGATCTTCGGTTTCCTCCCTCACTCTAAAGACATAAAGGCACTGCACATCGAGTATGTGTATGTGACAAATAAATTTGACTTGACTTGACTTGAGGTTAATTGGCTTGTTATAAATGTAAATTGTCCCAAGTGCGTGCAGAATAGTATTAGTGTGTGGGGATCGCTGGTCAGTGCAGACACGGTGGGCCGGAGGAACTGTATCTGCTCTGTAGTCTAAACTAAACTAAAACTAAATCATGCAAAAATATGGTAGGTTTTTATTTTAAAGTCAATATAGATTTCAATAGGTTGTAAAAGGTCATGAATAATTATTCCTTGTGCTTCCTCATTATGGACACTGGCCCCATTCTAAATGAGATTGTTGAACTGTTTTGGAAAGTGCCAATTTTACTGTTTCTAGATAATTATTTTGGCAGTTTATCAAAAATCCAATGCTTATTATTTCATTGAAATAGCCAATAAAAACTTAGTGTATATTGATGCATGCTGTCCAACACTATTAAATGTGATGCAGAAGGGCAAATCGAGATAAGAGAGACTGCAAATGCAGCAATCTTGAGCAAAATACAAAGTGCCCGAGGAACTCAACGAGTCAGGCAGCATCTGTGGAGGGAATGGGCAGGCAACATTTCTGGTCGGGACAGATTGATTAGTCCGAAGAAGGGTTGATCAGGTCAGACAGCATCTGTGGAGGGAAACACTGTGTTTCCTCCAGCACTTACTGTTTTGCAGAATGGCAAAATATGGAACATTAAAAATAGAACAGTGCAGCACAAGAAGCGCCCTTTCAGCCCACAATGTACGTGGTGAACATGATCTGAGTTCAACTAATCTCCTCAGCCTGCAGGGGATCCATATCCCTCCATTCCATTATCATTATATGCCATTATCACATCTGCCTCCATCATCACCCCTGGCTGCGTGTTCAGGTCCCCACCACTCTGTGTAAAAAAATTGCCCCACTCATCTCCTTTAAATTTTGCCTTAAAACTATGCTCTCTGGTTTTTGAAATTTTCATCCTGGGAAAAAAAGGTTCTGATTGCCCCACTAATTGTTTTCTAACACCTCTCGTTAATCAACTAACAAGACAGCTATATAAACAATGGACTCAACTCAGCAAACCTGACCTTATCCTGTCAGAGGTTCTCATTCCTCTTCCACCTTCCCCAGAACTTGAACCTAACATGATTCTCACTTTCCTAGTTCTGTTGAGGGATCTTAATCCTGAAACATTAATTCCATTTCTCTTTCCAAAATCATCAGCCATGATTGAATGGCGGAATAGACTCGATGTGCTGAATGGTCCAGTTCTGCTCAAAACGACTATTGTGGTGTTGCTGTCACCTCTGCGGCCTCCTGAAAAGCTCAAGGTGGAATTACTGTGTGGAAAAAGATTTTCTACCGCAACATTCCTGGATATCCATATCCGTTGTTGTCGCTTTTAACTATTAACATCTCATCCAAGTGTCCTAGCATGAACAATACAATTGTTCCCACACCACCATGCTCATCCTCTCAGGTGAAATGTGGAATGGAATGGAATACTTTATTGTCACATGTGACAAGGCACAGTGAAACTCTTACCCAATGTGTACAAATAGCGGCCACCTACGGCGCTGACAACGTTTACAAAGCAAGGCGCCTCCTCCTTTTGTTCCACACCCCCCACCCCCCACAGCAGTTCCCCATGCCGGGTCCCCATTGTCCATTGTTCTTTCCCCCCTCCCTCATGGTGGTCTCCCCATGCCAGTTCCTCCGTTGTTCTTCCCCCCACGACGGCCCCTCCATTGTTCTTCCACCTCCCTCATGGCGGTCCTCCACGCTCTCATCGACCATCGACAGCGGATCGACCCGCGAGGCCCCATCGCCATGAGGCTCCACTGCTGCCGCCGAGGCCCCATCGCTGTGAGGCCCCACCACTGCCGCTGAGGCCCCCGCTTCAACGCCGCCAAGGCCTCACCGCTGCCGACGCCCCAATTCACGTGTCCATCTTCTCCGTCGGTCGGCGCCATCATCGGCCGCTGCACCGACCTCTCCACAACGCTGCCAAGCCCTCTCCTGAGGCCTCCCTCCGTGATGCTGACCCGGGCCCCAGCCGCGAGCTCCATCGGCCACTCCGTCGGCCAACCCTCGAGGCGAGGCTCGCCTCGATGTAAACCATCTTCCCGGACGTGGCTTTATCCAGACCAAAAGGCATTGGCATCTCTAACACATGAATCAACCACTCATATTCACGATGCCCACTGCATGGCCACACATTTCATAACAAAACATTTAGCCTCAATCAACCCACTTTCTCCTAAGTCTGACAAAATATTTACTTCTTTTGCTGTGCCTCTGGGTTTTGTTCTGCAGATTAATGGAGACTCCATAATTGGCATCATTAACCCTAAGGGTGGGATGGTGAAGGAAGCGTTACAAGTTTGACATTGAAATATTTTCCTCCCCCACATGTCAAGCTGATTGTTTTCACACGCCAAAGTAGCACCAAATAAAATCTACTGATGTCTTTCCAGTCAATCCCACACTGTGATGAGATTGCCTGCTTTGTTATTATATATTGTTTCATTTTGTGCAATGCGCAAATCCACAATTAGAAAGTTTTGTGCCTTCACCAACCTGCCCAATCGGCAATATCTTGGCGGATCATTGACGCTGTGGACATGCGAAGGAAGGTTGTGGCTGAGGACACTGTTAGAAAGTTGGTGATATTTCCAGTGTTTGTGTTATTTTCATAGTTTGGAGAACATTTGTGATCAAGAAACTTTGTGAGGAATCATTCATGAAATGGACTTCACTGCAGTGCTTATTCTATCAGTGACAATAGACAATAGACAATAGGTGCAGGAGGAAGCCATTGGGCCCTTCGAGCCAGCACAACCATTCAATGTGATCATGGCTGATCATTCTCAATCAGTATCCCGTTCCTGCCTTCTCCCCATACCCCCTGGATATCCGCTATCCTTAAGAGCTCTATCTAGCTCTCTCTTGAATGCATTCAGAGAATTGGCCTCCACTGCCTTCTGAGACAGAGAATTCCACAGATTCACAACTCTCTGACCGAAAATGTTTTTCCTCATCTCCATTCTAAATGGCCTACCCCTTATTCTTAAACTGTGGCCCCTGGTTCTGGACTCCCCCAACATTGGGAACATGTTTCCTGCCTCTAACGTGTCCAACCCCTTAGTAATCCTATACGTTTCGATAAGATCCTGATATAACATGGAGAACATAGCACTCTGAGATACTCATCCAACTATCCCTCTTGAATAAGCATGAAGCTGAAATGCAGTCTGGAATTGGTGACTTTGTGAAAATGTCACAGCAGTATCTTATTTTGAAATTACAATACAACCCCAGCCCACACCAGCTGCTTCAGTGTGGAGCATGAACAGATGAGGCCTATTTACACACTGATTATTCAGCCTTGGACAGCGTTCCAAACATATCTGAGTAAGCCTATGGCAATATTCCCTCCCAGCAGTTCAATATCGCTGATTGCCCTCCAGAACGTCCTATATCAGGGCGCTCCATCAATTCAGAGTTGCAGGCAATTTTAATACAAGAACAGGAGTAGAAGGCATTTACTGCTATCCATTAAAAACCTGCCCCGCCATTCAGCAACATCCTGTACTTGTTCACTTTATTGCTCAATCCCAGCCCCTCGGATATCTTATTGTGTAAAAATCTCTCTGCCCCACGTTTTAATAAACTCAACAATTAAGCTTTCACAATGGGTTGGATAATTTCAAAGAATTACACTCTCCTGAGTGAAGAAATGTCTCCACACTGCAATCCTATCTAACTGAGATGAGTTTAGTTTAGGAAGGAACTGCAGATGCCGGTTTACACCAAAGATAGACACAAAAACCTATAGTAACTCAGCAGGTCAGGCAGCATCTCTGGAGAAAAGGAATAGGTGACGTTTCGGGTTGAGACCCTTCGTCAGGCTGAGAGTCAGAGGAGAAGGAAACGAGAGATATGAAAGAGTGCAAAGAACAAATGAATGAAAGGTATGTAACAGGACAAATCAAAGCCAACAACAATGATCAAGGAAAGGTGAAGCCCACATTGGCCTGTGGAGTAGGTGACAAGTGATGCAAACAGTGAAACGAAGCAGGCCGACTGTGAAACTAGCATGAGCGAGGGACGGAGAGAGTTTCATTTACTTTAGTTTCGCATGGAAACAGCGAGTCACACTAGTTATCCCACTTTCCTATCCACTCCTTGCACAATGGAGACAATTTACAGAGGCCAATTAACCTACAAACCCGTACATAGAGTCATAGAGTCATAGAGTGATACAGTGTGGAAACAGGCCCTTCGGCCCAACTTGCCTACACCGGCCAACATGTCCAGCTACACTAGTCCCAGCTACACTTGGTCCATATCCCTCCAAACCTGTCTTATCCTTGTACCTGTTTAACTGTTTCTTAAATGTTGCAATAGTCCCAGCCTCAACTATCTCATCTGGCAGCTTGTTTCATATACCCATCACCCTTTGTGTGAAAAAGTTACCGCTCAGATTCCTATTAAATCTTTTCCACTTCACCTTGAACCTATGTCCTCTGGTCCTCAGTTCCCCTACTCTGGGCAAGAGACTGTGTATCTATCCGATGTATTCCTCTCATGAATTTATGCACCTCTGTAAGATCACCCCTCATCTTCCAGCACTCCAAGGAATAGAGAGCCAGCCTAGTCAACCTCTCCCTGTAGCTCATACCCTCTAGTCCTAGCAACATCCTCGTAAATCTTCTCTCAACCATTTCAAGCTTGACAATATCTTTCCTATAACATGATGCCCAGAACTGAACACAATAACATCTTTGAGGTGTGAGAGGAAACCGAAGCACCCAAAGGAATCCCACACGATTATAAGGAGAACATGCAAACTTCACACAGGCAGCTGCCGAGGTAAGGATCGAATCTGCATCTCTGGCGCTGTGAGGCGGCAGCTCTACCAGCTGTGCCACTGTGCTGCCAATATCATCTCCAGCTGAAAACAGTATCTCCACTTTCACCCTTTTCCATATCCCATACTCTCAGTGAGAGATTACATCTATTTCTTCTAATAATCAGTGATTAAGGCCAATCTTACTCAATATCTCTTGATAAAGTGGACTATTTATCTTAGGAATTAGTACTAAATGAAAATCATTAGTACTGTGAACTAGTAATAAAACATTCCCACTTGTATCTTACAACCTAGCAGCCATTACTTCTGCATGCTCAGCTATAAATTACCTGTATTGTTGAACTTCCCCAGGGTTTAGCAATCAATAACACTAACTGTGCTGCATAGTACCCGCAGTTCGTTAATACTCAGGGTCTGAAATTTTATTTCAGAACAATTAGTGTCACTACCATGGGATGAATATCAAAGCCCATGTACTTAGTTATAAACCATTATATCTTTAATCTTACTATATAAACAATTCTTAATGTCCAAACATTTAGTACATAATGTGCTGGAGTAACTCGGCGGGACAGGCGGCATCTTTGGAGGACATAGAGTCATTGGGTCATGCAGCGTGGAAAAAGGGCCCCTTGGCACAAGTTGGCCATGCCCCACTAGTCCCACCTGCCTGCTTTTGGCCCATATCCCTCTAAATCTACCCGGTACCTGTGGAGCCAGTATAAACTGTGAGGAAGCAGATGTCGCTGAGATTACTGAGAATCAAACACTGTCAGTAAAGCATGAATGGAAAAGAGTGAGAGGGTAAGGAGAGGTGTGGGAGTAGTGCTTCACAGAGATATCATGGTGGCAGTAGAAATGCATGATGCAGCTGTCACATTGAGCATGAAAATCCATAAGGATAAATACACAAGATTAAATAGTGTGGTTTACAGTCCATCAAGTAGTGAAAGCCAAGAAAAAGGGAAAGATATTGAAATGGATGTCCCTTAAGGTGCTGTTTCACAGCTTGGTGTTGTGCCAAAGCATTTTTATCCAATAAAGATTGTTTTTAAAGTTGTAAGGTAGGAAATCCAGCACACTGTAATATCGAACAAATAACAATTAAAAAATAACCAGATAAACACTTTTTATTACTGGAAGTTCGACTTCAGTCGGAGCATCGGGAATAATTCCCAAGCTATTCTTCAAAGTCATGGGTGGGAGGTATTTTTATATTTACTTGGATCACAAGTAGCTCCATGTCAGCAGAGTCAGTCAGATGTCCATGGGAGAGTTCTGCTACTCTGACATTAATGCAACAAAACATGGGCAAGGGATATGGGGCAGATTTCCCACAATGTGCACAGGATGCATTTCTATATCCAAACAATGCTGGGAAAGATGGACCTGCTTCTGAATTTAATAATGTTGAATAAACCATGGATGATAAATGCAGTGGCTACCAAAATATCGTCTATTGTGAGATAGTAAGACAAAACCATGGGGAAGGTCGACTGTGAAGTCCCTTCATATGTTCCCACTTTGAAGAAGTTTTTCACTCCTCTGTGGCGCTCTCCCACTGCTCTCTCATTATGATCTCTTCGGCTCCCCTGCGACTTGACCAGATCCTCACTCATACTCACAACCACAGGGACATGTCCTCCCTCACATAAACCAGATGTGCCTGCAGTGGCACAGAGCAGCGGAGCAGTGGTGGAGGATGCCTACAACTTTGCTTGGCCAGACCGACCCTGCAACACCATCAGGACAACCGGCCTTTATGGCCAACTGCACTTAAAGCAACTTGCACTTTGAAAATGGTGCCAATACACAGTGACTCGGTGCATTGTCTCAGTTGACTATTTCTACACCCTTTGTACATAATCTAAGATTGTGCTTATGTATAGTAATACTTTACTGAAATGTATGCAACAAAAAAATAATTTCACTGTACCTCGGTACATGCAACAATAAAGAACCATAGAACCATTGGTATCTGCTGTCATCTCCCTTTCCTATCAGAATTCACCGATCGCCACCAGGCTCTGTCGCCTTTCCCACCCTTTACTCCTCCACCAGACTCCATCTTCCAATCAACCCCTCCTCACCTGGGTCTACCTATTGTCTGCCAGCTTTCGCCACACACCTTCCCCCCACAACGCTTTCTACTGGCTTTCTCCCTCTGCTCTTTCAGTCCAGATGAAGTGTGCTGACCTGAAACAGTGACTGCCCATTTGTCTCCACAGGTGCTACTCGATCCACTGACTTCCTCCAATGGATTAAGTAGTGGACTCATTCAGTGGACCCATTCCTTCTTTCCTCCTCTCCTGAGATGCTGCCTGACCTGCTGAGTTACTCCAGCATTTTGAGAAATAAATTCCTCCAGTGGATTGTTTGTTGCCCCAGGATAATATCAGTCTTGGGAGAAGTTGATCTTGAATAACTGAGAATGAGTTCAGTGACAACAGACGACGATATAGTTTTTGACAATGCCGACAGGCCAGCACGGTGGCGCAGCGGCAGAGTTGTTGCCTTACAGTGCCTGGGACCCGGGATGGGTCCTGACTATGGGTCCTGTTTCTATGGAGTTTGTACCTTCTCCCCATGACCTGTGTGAGTTTTCTCCGGGTGCTCCGGTTTCCTCCCACACTCCAAGGACGTACAGGTTTGTATGCTAATTGGCTTGGTAAAATTGTAACTTGTCCCCAGTGTGTGGGATAGGGCCAGTGTGAGGGGGTAGATGGTTGGTGCTGATTCGGTTGGCCAAAGGGCCTGATTCCGAGCTGTATCTCTAAACTAAACTAATATTAGCAAACCCTACATGGATTAGCAATAACCAAACAGCCAGGAGCATTACCAGATTTTATTCAATTAGTACTTTTTCAAATACTTCTAAGATTCCATAAATGGAGACCCGCAAATCTCATTGGAATTGGCACATTTAAATTTCCATTATTTAGAATTAAATTTCCATTATCTTTTGAGATCCATGCATTCACCTGCATTAATATTCATTTACTTGTTATTTTGAGGTCACTTAGACCTTATCAATGGAACTCAATTTTTTTGTCGATACTTGGACTAAACAGCATGAGTACAATGTGGAGCCAAGTGATTCTGAGCAGTTCCAAAATAAGTATCTGTAAACTGTTTGCTGGTGATTAAGAATCTCTTCATAGCACTTATGTTGATTCTTTCTGTATTTTACTGATGATTTTGAATCGTCTGTTAAGCTTACAATTGGCAGTGCTTGATTTGTCCCAATGTGTAGTTTACTGTTCACCATTGGTGCTATTCTTTTAAATTGTATGCTGTTGGTCCATGTGCTTAACTGTGCACTGTTACAGTTGTTTGTTTAACTACATATATTACTGTACGTACCAGTTACAGTCTTATTTTCCAAAGCACGGGCAGTCTCCTGTTTTTTCCTATCTTGCATTTACCTATATTAAAATCCATGACTTATGACATGCTCATTCTTCGAGTTTATGAAGATATTTTTGCATTTTGCCATATGCTCCCATTTATTACCTTCCATTCTCATTTTCAGGTCATCTGGTTGGGAATTTAGCAATTGTACTTGATCCCAAGTTCAAAGCCTTGATATAAATTGTAAACAGCTATGTTTCTGGTGCTAATTCTTGTGAAAAGTTTCTGTCTCCACATTCCCCTGCCTTAGACAAGGGTCTAGCATTTACCATTAATGCAGTGGTCAAGTGTATTTTTTTCCTTTTGCCTCAAAGTTTCCTTTTCATTTCCATTAATGTTTAGATCTTTCTTAGGTTTAGGTTTATTATTGTCATATGTACTGAGTTACAATGAAAAGCTTTGTTTTACATACTATCCAAATAGATCAGATATACCATATGTTGTAGGGAGGAACTGCAGATGCTGGTTTAAACCAAAGATAGACACAAGATGCTGGAGTAACTCAGCGGGACAGACAGCATCTCTGGATGGAAGGAATGGGTGACGTTTTGGGTCCAGACCCTTCTTCAGCATCTTGTGTCTAACTTCCGATATACCATACATAGATACAATCAGTTCAAACTAAAGTACAATAGAGAGAGCAAAGGAAAAGAAAGATACAGAGTGCATAATATAGTTCTCAGCATTGTAGTGCATTGTACGGCATCAATCCTATAGACAAAGTCCAATGTCCTCTATAAGGTAGAGGTGAATCAAACAGTATCTTAGCTTATGGGAGAACCATTCAGAAGTCTGATAACAGATGCTGTCCCTGGAATAAACATTTTCAATTCTATCCGAGTAGATGTTTTGTTCAGCAGTCATGCCAACCTTATCCACGGTTGGGCCGAGGGGGGAGGGAAAGAGGGGAGGGAAAGAGGGGAGGGGGGAGAGGAGAGGGGGAGGGGGGAGAGGGGAAGGAGGGAGAGGGGATGACAGGGATGGGGAGGGAGGGAGGATGGGGTAGGAGTCAGGGGTCAGGGGGAGAGGGAGGGGAGGGAAAGGGAGGGATGGGGAAGGGGTGAAGGGGATGCGGGAGTGGGTGGGGGGGGTGAGAGAGGAGGGGGACAGGGACGGGGGAGGGAGGGTGAAGGGAATTGGACTCAACGGGTTCACATTGTCTAGTTCCCCATAAAACTACATGTTTAGTCAGTATGTGATATTTACCAGGTACACCTTGATCCCCTTTCTGCTGCAACCGTTCCTCTCCTTGACATACCCTAGCCTCAAATGTAGCTGTACGCTTGGAAATAATTATATATTCATCTTAAGTAACAATTAGAAATTAATAATCTCGGTGTGAAATTTCTGAAATGCTTTTTTTCAAGGCGAGGTGTCTAACCAAGGCCGTTTCAGTTAGATTAAGATTGGACGGAATTGGCTGAAGATCCAATGGAAGTTAAAGATCCAAAGGAATTATATATCACAATTATATATTTTTTTAGGTAACCCTGCACAGATAAGGATAACTAGATACAACTCCATTTCTGTGGGTTTTAATAAGTCTGATGAGTGCAAAACGGGACCTACAGATTCTACCACAGATGGGGCAGGAGGCAGAGGGGGTGGGGTGGGGTGAGGTGGATGGGTTATTTGGAAGGTGGTGGGGTGAAGTGGATGGGTCGTTTGAAAGGTGGTGGGGTGGGGTGAGGTGGATGGGTCGTTTGGAAGGCGGTGGTGTACTGCTTCCTCTGTGCATGCTGGGTTTCTCTGTGCACCTGATGTAGGAACTCTGGACTCTCAGTGTCAGTCTTCACCTTAAGCGTCAGGTCATGGCTCGCGCACCCCAATGGTCCAAGGAAGACTCAGTGGAATATTGCCTTTCTTCACGGAGGTTTTGAGCACATCCTTGAATATTTCCATTCCACTCCAACTCTTCCAGCCAAGCACCGTATTTTGTCGATCTGCCAGCAGGGTTTTGGAAGATTAAGTTTGAAATTGCCTGTTCCTTGCAACATCACTGCTCGGACCCTCTCCTTTCTTTATCCGTCAATCCAATCCATTGGATTGAATGCCAACCCCTGCCTCAACCCCACTGTCACAAACAAGGTTCCGATTAGACTCTGTTCAGTATTCAACCGGTGGACACTGACGGTTTACTTATCTTTTCAGTGTTTTTAACAGATTCAAACACTGATGCTACTTCTCCAATGCATTAAGGTCTTTGCTGCAGGTAGACCAATCTTCAGAAGCATAGATTTATTCACAAAATGCTGGAGTAACTCAGCAGGTCGGGCAGCATCTCGGGAGAGAAGGAATGGGTGACGTTGAAGAAGGATCTCGACCCGAAACGTCACCCATTCCTTCTCTCCCGAGATGCTGCCCGACCTGCTGAGTTACTCCAGCATTTTGTGAATAAATCGATTTGTACCAGCATCTGCAGTTATTTTCTTATACTTCAGAAGCATAGAGGTGGCCAGAAATCTCTGCTGCCAGTGGACCATGGACGAGGTTCCCATCTCAAGCACTCTTTTCCTCAGTGTTCTCTACTGAAGGTGATGATGAATTTCATCATTGTCCCCCGCCTTTATTGAGAGGTGGCTCCTCAGATATGGGAAGTGGTTCGTATTTTCTAGTCTCGCCTTGAATCTTGACGTCGGAGAGCAGAATTTGCAATAGGGGCAGGTTGGTCATGGCATTTATTGTGTGAACGTTGCACGGAAGACAGTCCTCTTGAATGATTCAGTGAAAGAGCTGCCGATGATTGGGGCGGAACGGTGGCGCAGCGGCGCCAGAGACCCGGGTTCGATCCTGACCACGGGTGCTGTCTGTACGGAGTTAGTATGTCCTCCTGTGTGGGTTTTCCCCAGGTGCGCCGGTTCCTCTCATTTTAGCTTTATACAGGTTTCTGACCCTTTGTAAATTGTACCTTGGGATAGATAGTTGGTCTGTGGAAGAGGAGATAACGAATGGGTGCGAAAAGTGGAACTGGCAATATCGGCTCTGATTTGTTCCGACCCTCTGG